>NC_071279.1:15425077-15485077 GCF_023375685.1 Ictalurus furcatus
TAGCTGGATGATCACAAATGCCCACAGCCACGCTCCAAAATCTAGTAGAAAGCCTTCCCAGAAGAGTGGAGGTTATTATAACAGCAAAGGGGGAATAATTACGGAGTGTGATGTTCAACAAGCTCATATTGGTGTGATGGTCAAGTGTCCACAAACTTTTGGCCATACCACGTACATTGCATCATCATTACGCCCTTTATGCCAGGCGATTTTACATTTTCATTACATTGTATCCCATCATACTGTATATCTAGTAGCATACTGTCTTTACTATCTTTAAAGTCCTGTGATGATAACCTTTACGTTAAAGGAAAAGTCCACCTTAAATATGTTTATATTGAAATATTTATCATGTGTTTAGTGTTTAGTTGCTGCTGTATTTTTGTTATTCCCGTGAGAAGTTATTGCTTGTGATGTTATATGAGGACATTTCTAGTTTCACATTTAACAGTTTCAGTAGTGTTTAATAGTTTAATAATAATAATAATAATAATAATAATAATAATAAATCCAACAATCTCAAACTTCAGGATCAGGTTTCACTGTTAGCCCCGAAAAAAAGAGGAAGAGCTTCATTTCCCTTCTTCATCTTTCCTTTGCTCATTTGTTAACATACATTATGACACATACATTTTTTCTGACTAGGTGTCTCGCTTGAATGTCCAAAACATCTTCATTCACCCACTTGTGCCTCATACACTGATGTTTTTTTCCCCCTCCTTTCTACTGTATGTCTGGATCCTAAATCATACTTATGGTTCCCGCATGGAGTTGAAGAATAAATAAACCGGTGCACGTTTGTGTGTGATGTTATTACCCCTCAGATGTGTTTAAAATAGTTCTCATTCAATTACAACAGGCTAATTCTCTAATATGAATAATAATTACACACTTCATTATCTCGGGAAATCAGTTAATTAGTAAATTGTTAATTTCCACACAACACGGATGAAATAACGGTATACCTCTGGTATACATAATTTATTTTATTTTTTTAAAAAAGCCATCCTGCATGTTCTCAATTTGTCAGCTGAGAATGTGCAAAAATAAAAAAAAAAGAAAGCACCGAAGACATTGTGGAACTCCTGGGGAGTGCAGCTAAAATGAATGAATGTGATGTTTATACTGCTGTGACATTTTACAATTAGTGAAGACATATTTTGCTCTTCTTCACAGTTCCTTACATTCCTAAGAAAGCATTTGTGTACAGTACAAAGATCTACTGCTACCGATATCAGAGGCCTAGGTAAGCGAGAGAGGAGGGTATATTATATAATATATGCGTTTACGGTATGTGCATAATATATGCTTTTGTTTATTATGACGTCAAAGCACGTGTAAGCTCAATAACTAAAAAAAGAAGGAAAAATCATACTCTAAGCTACCAGGCTATTCAGCCTTAACTAGAAATGTGTTCAAGGGCACAAAATCCATTATTTCCAAACGAAGTTTCCGAAACGTGATGAATTCAATAGTCTAGATTGATTAAATACACTTCAATAAAAATACCTAACTCTAACTAGCTAACATTTGAGAAAGCTACCCGGCTTATTTAGCTAGCTAGCCAACCTAGCTAATGATTTTTCAAGTAACACCGGATAATACTCTCGTAACTTTACACACGGCATACTTCCACATGAAGGAAATGTGGTACAGGACGACGTTTAATATATATGAGATTATTCCAGAAAGTGTGTACATTCTGTGTATAGACACATGTTCATCTTAAAGGAGATGTAGAACCAGTATGGTGGCCAGAGTGTCTCACATCTCACATTGTTTTGTAAAAATTAACATCATCTATCAAGAATCATAAGTATTCACTGCCTCTCAACAGGACGACCCTAAGCTACACTGGAGTGGTTCAAACCCCAGAGCCTGAATGTGTTCCAATGGAAGATCTGTGGCAAAGACTTGAAAATTGTTGTTCGCCAACAGTCTCCATTCTAAGAAGAATGGGAAAAAACATCATGATTACAATGTCCAAGCATTAACAGAAGCTGCTTGAGACATATTCCAGAAGAATTGCAGCTGTAATTGTTTAATTATCCTTTGTGTCACATTAAATATCAGGCATATGGTGTACATTAAATGATAAACATCCCATTTAAGACCATTTCAGGTCCAGGCTGTAAGCTGGGACCTGAAATAGATCTGATTTTTTTTTTTTTACTGTATTAAATAGATCAAAATAGATTTAGTTTTTTGATTTTATATGAATCATAGAGGAGTTCTGCACGATACCAGTTCTTTCTGGCTCATGTTGCATTTGTTTGTGTACCCGACAAAGGCCTGGTCCAAGAGAGTGGCATATGGGCCCTGGGGGTGACTTCATACCACACTACACTACACACACACACACACACACACAAGGGATGAGTAAAGAGAGAGGGAAGGACTGAGTGGTTGATTATCTCAGTAATGAGGGCCGGCCTGTCTGTTAGGCCACACAGGTGACAGCCTGGGGTCCAGCATGAGCTCTTATCTTTATTGCTGTTGTCCACATGTAGCTCAAAGATGTGCACTTTGGAGAGCAATGCTAAGTGTGGACAAACCGAGCAATTTAGATACGTTCACAAAACTAAATTAGAACAAACAGAATAGTATAGAATATAACCGTACTGTCCACCATAGTGGAAATTTGTCTTTGTCTTCGCTAGTTAGTTCAGACTGACATACAAAGCATGGAAATATCACATCTATTATTTAAGTAAGGAATAAAATATTCGGTGATGTGCTGTTTTAAGAAATATAATCAATGACCTGGTAGTGTGATGTGCCCCAATGTGAGGCGGAGTTACTGTTACCATCCTAAAGTTGATTATTTTCCATTATGTAACAGTGTGTTTAAATGCTTGAATCTAATCGGTCAGAAAGTGTTCATTATTTCTGTATAACAGCAGAGGTAGTTCTGGCTGTAACACGAATGACAGGTTAATACAGTATTAATGTGCTCATTCTAATACATTACTGTTTCTATAGTAACCGCTCATACACTGGGACTTGTACAGCAGATGCTCCACATTATCTAAGACTAATAATAAACAGATTTAAAAAAAAAAAAAAAAAAAAAACTTTGTTGTTTAGGAAAGTAAAACCTATAATCATTGATTATAATCACTGTTGCCTTGTGAAGTTTATCAGCTCAGGAAAGTCTTCAGCAGAGATGAGTTTACGCTTTCTGATTTCTTGATAAGATGACAAACTGTGTTGTTGTTTTTTTTTTTAAGAGAGGGAGAGAGAGAGAGAGAGAGAGAGAGAGAGGGGGAGGCTGGTGAAGGAATGACTGTTTATTGCGGCAAATTCAGTAAAGTTCCTGCAGTGCTTTGATTCCAGTCTCTTGTGCCTAACTTAGTTGTGTATTTTGCATTTAAAGTACAAAGTGTTCCTCCATTTATCATTCACAAATGCACTGAAACTTTTTGTGTTTGTGTGCTGACAGCATTGAATACTGGCTTAAGTGGCCTTGCTGAGACTCTGACATTATCGATCAAACATTTTGACTTTGTCTCGCATCGAGATAAAGGGTGAGATAGAGCTATCTGCCTTGTGGTGTATGATTTTCGTTCTCGGAGATAACTCGGTCCACAGGCAGCATTGATTGTCACTCAAAAAGTTAATGGCCTGGTGGACAGTCAGATGCGATGAAATGCTCGTTGGGGGAGAATCAGCAAGTCTGTGGTGCATATAGCGTGAAAGTACTGGAAGAGTTTACACCAAAATAGACTTAAATGCTAGACTCAGTATTTTAGAAAGCAAGATTTAGGTCTGACTATGACAATGTGATACAACTTGTAAGAAGGTTCACTTTTCAGAACAGAATGTAAAGTCACAGTAATGATGGCAGCATTAATCACTTTCCTCAGTCAAATTATATAAACAGAGACAGTTACTATGTTTTATACTCACTCACTATGGTTTAATGTGCTGTTCCATTGATAAAATCTACAGTGCCCTCCACTAATATTGCACCCTTGGTCTTTATTGTTGAACCTTTTGATATTTTGTTTAAAAAAAAAATCACAAAAATACTCTGCTCTAATGGATATCAAATAATTGTTTATAAAAATATCTTTGTTAAATATAATTGTGCAACAATTATTGGCACCCTTTTAGTCAATACTTTGTGCTGCCTCCCTTTGCCAAGATAACAGCTCTGAGTCTTCTCCTATAATTCCCGATGAGGTTGGAGAATACATGACAAGGGATCTGAGACCGTTCCTCCATACAGAAACTCTCCAGATCCTTCAAATGCCAATATTAGTGGAGGACATGGTACATTAGAAAAATGGCCACTTGCACAATGGCAGAAGTTCAGCAACAAGATCTTGGTATTAAAGAATGTGGTGTTCTTTGGTGAGTTCTCTTAAGCCATCTGAAAAGAAAAAAGATAAAAATAAATAAATTAATAAATTAATTAATAATAATAATAATAATAATAATAATAATAATACAAATTTGCAAGCATGAGACCTTGTTGACCAACCAGGAAGAGACCCAATATTCTCTGGTGATGCTCATGAGGAATGGGCTAAGATTCCTCAGGAACGCTGCCAGAAGCTGGTGTCTGGTTATGCATCTCGTTAGCAGCAGGTCATAACAGCAAAAGTGTGCTCTACTAAGTACTAAATATGCTTGCCATGAAGGGGTTGAATAATTTTGAGACTGGAGAAGTCATTATAAGTTGCATTTTCAGTTGAATTTGGGTAACCACTTTGAAGCATTCGTTATGTTTTTGTTTGATTCGTTCATTGCAAATATATATATATATATATATTTCAGCTTCAGTAAATTAGTGTAAACCATTTAAACTTCAGAAATTAATGAGGACCAGGAATCTGTAGCTGCTCTACTGAGAAATATTGATCCTTTAAAGATTTATGAGCTGCTACAAAGCTCTTGATGTCCATCTCTTTAAATTGGACACTAGATGAATGCACTTCCCTTTTTAAAGCTTTAGTGAGGTTGAACTTTGGGCTTTCCTGGATGTTCCATTTCATTTTCCTTCTTTTTTCTCTTGTCCTCCATTGACTGGGGCTTTGAGAAAGCATGGTTTTTATCAGAAAGATGGAGAGGGTGAAGGTGAAGGATGATATTCATTGTTCAAAGGCGTTTTTCTATTTCTACATTGCTGTACTTGAACTATAGCTCTGATGATTTAAGGGGCTTGCTCTAGCATTACATAATACATAATAATGAACAGTGGCCAAAGGCATTAAATAAGGAGATTACTCTTGGTTTAATAGGCGCTAATAAAAGTGCTTAAGCTTTTTGTCTATACAGTATGTGTTCCCTGTGAGGGATGTGACTACATAATGATAGCTAATTACTCTGAGGAGTCATTTAACAATTGTACTGCTTTTTTTATTTTCACATGAACAGATGCTGGTGTATGAACTCTATTCATCACTTTCAGTACATTTGAAATTCAGTGTCTAGGATATACAGGAAAACTTTCAGAAGCTGATATGAAGGTTCTGGGACAACAGCCATGGAAACAAAATGCAAAAGACATAGTACTATATGTGGTCAATCAAAAGGTTTTATTTTACATTGTAAATTATTGTTCAGAAAGTGTTGATTAATTGCCTATGTATAGTGTTGTTGTTGGGGGGGGGGCATGGTGGCTTAGTGTACAGCACGCTTACTTTGCATTTCCAGGGTTGGGAGCTTGATTCCCCCCTCCACCCTGTGTGCACAGAGCTTGCATGTTATCCCCGTGCTTCGGGGATTTCCTCCGGGTACTCCAGTTTCCTCCCCCAGTCCAAAGACATGCGCTGTAGGCTGATGTGTATGGATTGTCTGTGGTGTGTGAGTTGTGCCGTGCGATGGATTGGCACCCCGTCCAGGGTGTCCCTTGCCTTGTGCCCAGAGTTCCCTGGGATAGGCTCAAGGCACCACCTCTGTGTAGGATAAGTGGCATGGAAAATTGATGAATGGATAGTGCTGATTACAAGACAAATGACAAGAATCTTATGTCATACTGTGTTGTGTTGTAGATGAGTAATTAACTTAGTTTAAATCCAGTTTCCACTATGATGAATTTTAATAAACTTCACCGAAAATGGTGAGTACGAAAATAAGCTTTTCCAAACATAACTGTTATACCTAGTCTGTAATCATTAAATTTTTTTCCTTCAATTAAACGCCACTGTAACTGCTCTAGCAATGTCCCCCTGTGACATCAAACCTTCTTCAATGTTACCCACTGGCATTTTTCAGTCTCATTCATACTGCCCTGTTATGTAACTCTATAAACCTTCATTGCTGCTGAACTGTACATAAAAGCCACTTCTTGATTGGTTTTAATGCTGCAATGCAATTACGCACCGATCTGCAATCTAGTAATTGGTGCATGGAGACGGCGCCTACTCACAGTGTCGTCTGTTTACATCCTACCTGTGTGAGAGTCACTAATGTCTGCATGAGGGCTAGTTATATAAGCTCATTTAATTGGCCGATTACATTCAATAACAATACCCAGGAGGTTGTTTTAATGATGAATGCTTTAATAGTGGACTTCTAGGACCCAGGTGGGTGCCTCAGTGCCCCCTTGTGGTTTTGCACTCAAATTGAGGCTATATTATTATACTTTTATTTATATATTTTTTTAATTCCTAACAAGTGTTCTGAGTGGACTTTGCATTTAGTGTCAGATCAGGATGGTATATTGTACAGATAGCTAATTCTGAGGGTTAACTGTTTTTGTGGTATGTTAAAGGCATAAGGTGGGTTCAAACAAAAGGTGCCATATTCTAAGTGCTCAAATATTTTGGGTCATGTGAATGACAGGTGTTTCTTCTTAGCCAGCAGTGCCCTGTTAGATTGATTGTTTAAACAATTAATAGCGCTATAATAGTTTAGCCTGTGAAGAATGCAAAGAATAAACCAACATGAAGACCAGAGAGCTGTCTATGGGAGAAAAGCAAGTCATATTGAAGCTAAGAAAAGAGGGAAAATCTATCAGAACCATGGCACAAGCATTAGACATAGTCAATACAGCAATTTGGAAAGTCCTGAAAAAGAAAGAAATCACTGGGGACAGAACTCAGAGACATCACCAACAACCTCCACAGGGCAGGGGTGAAGGTATCACAATCCACCTTTTGAAAAGAGACTTCAAGAGTAGAAATACAGAGACCATACCACAAGATGCAGACAACTCATCAGCAGCATTTGATTTCACAAAGAAATTCAGAGATGAGCCACAAAAACTCTGGAACTGAGATTAACTTCTACCAAAGTGATAGAACGGCAATAGTGTGGAGAAAAAAAGGATCGGTTCATGATCCAAAACCTACTCATCTGTGAAAACAAGGTGGAGGTAGTGTCATGGCTTGTGCTTGCATGGCTGCTCCTGGAACAGTATCAGTAATCTTTATTGGACCTGTAACTCATGATGGTAGCAGAAGAATAAATTCAGAAGTCTACAGAAACATTCGGTCTGCCAATTTACAGAGAAATGTATCCAATCTAATTGGGAGACCATAACCCAATATAGCATGCACATCACCTCCTGAAGGGAGAAACCCCCCCAAAATAAACAGCAACTGAAATAAGCTGTTGTACACTCCTGGAAAAGCAACACAAAAGAAGAATACAACAGTTTGGTGATGTCAGTGCATCGCCGTCTTGATACAGTTATTCAAGCAAGGGATATGCAACTAGATATTAAGTATTTAATTTACTTTAAGACGATCTGTTCCAATATTTTTGCTTACCAAAAAATTTGTGGGGTCTGCCAACAAAGGTCCCACGTTCTAAGATGTCCGATCAATTGGCTCAAATTCATCGTATGTTCCAATACTTTTGGAGGCAACCTGTATGTCTTATCTTCTTATCCAACGTTTTTCATAGTTTACAGATATTTTTACAGCCATGTTTGTTAAGCTCCTTATCTACCTTACATGATCTCTGTAGAAAGCCTAGGCAAGTTTAGTAAGTTAATAAAAACAACATTTCTACAGTGCTAAATATATTTATGTAGTAGTCTCCAAGCCACAGAGCATACAGTCATACGAGCACATTTCAAAAGGGTTACCTAAATGTGACGTGTCCCTGATGCACAGGCGATTTTTAATTCAAAGCAGTAAGCAGAACATTTTTTTCTGAGCCATTTTTGCCTGAACTGTTCCTTTAAACTAGATTATTGGATTTTTTTCTGGCAAACCACCAGAGATAATCAAGAATGACCACACAGCTCTGCTTGTAAATCATTGTTCATGATTAAATCTAAATTTCCAACCTGTTTTAGCAATCAGATGCTGAACGATGGGAAATGTGCTAAGACTTGGCTGTCAGCTCGAAGGGATACGGCGGTTTGTACATCGCGATGTTCTTTATTTCTTTTTTATCCTGTGCACTGTGGTGTCATGTCCTCACTGACCCTGACTCACGCTCATCTCAGATGACTCCATTTAGCCGTCATTGTGCAGGAAACCAACCGCTAAGGTTTTGGGCTGTGATGAGCATGGATGTGCCGTCAGAACAATTGCTGAATAGCCAGAGTTTTGTTTTTTGTCTGTATTGTACTGAGGACTTCAGCATGATGGAGTACTTGTGATTTAGCCAGCAGTGCCCTGGGACTTTTTTGGTTGAATTCTCAGCTGGGCCTCTATTGATGTCACTGTGGTTTTTGAGGGAGGGAATTTTATGAGTGGATCTGAGCTACATAACCAGACTACAGCTGTGACTGGATGTAGAAAAAAATGTAAAAGCACACTAGGCTGTAATGATCCGACGACAACCGATAATGTTCATTCGACAAAAAATGTGACCTTGTCAGTCAGTCAGTCTTCAGAAAATTTGGATGATGCAACTTCCTGTTGAACATGTGACTATTTCAAATTTTTTCACAGGGGTGAATGTGTTTAGGTAACAGGGTTGAGTGAATGTTGAGAAACTAAATTACATTTACATTTTTGATAACCTATAATGAACGGCTCGTGGAAAATCATGAATGTTTCAGGAACGTGATGTTAAATATATGCACATATATATATATATATATATATATATATATATATAAAAAATGGAAGTATGTTAATGATTATATTTCAAAATACGGTGTAGGTATAGTTCGCTGGGGCAGGAAAATGTCTTTTACACACATATTTGCAAGTGTAATATCTAAAACTTTAAGCATAATCTAAACATACAGGCAGAAATCAAAACCAGAACACAGCTGCGACATGACATGGACTAGGAACTGGGAAAAAGAAACGCAAGCAGATGAGGAAAGTAGAAACTAGGACACAGGAACACATCAAACTTAGTAAAATAGTAAACTTGAGTTAGAAATGCCATGGTAACATACGCAAGAGTTTGCAAGGACATGCTACAAGCAAAGAAGTGTATGCGTACATCTACAGGTGTGACAACAAAAACCTTCTGTATCAACAACGATCAGGAGCAACAACCAGGAAATGAATTAGAGTGCTCTATGAATAAACTGAATGAATAGAACAAATAAATAAGAAAACCTTCATTATTTCCCAAACCTTCATTTCCCAAAATGAGTTCTACTTGGAACCTTAATTGTAGGGTTTCACATACAGCAGAACCTATACAGATTTCACCAGAAGAATAAAATAAAGAACCCTTCAGTGTGCTATATAGAAACCGTGTGGTTAGGTTAGGGTGAAACAATGTGCTTTAGAAAAAGCGTGCTAAGCATAAATGAAATATAATAAAGGGAAAGCGAAAGAAAAATCAGTTCAGAGGCGTTCATCTACTTTTTTTTTGGTTCAACATAGATTTCAACATGCTTTTTTAATGTGTTTAGCGACGCTACACTCTAAGAAACTGAGCTAGGTTCCATTTAGTACCCTGTTGATTGTTTTGTTTTGTCTCTATGGCACAATTCATAGAGGTTCTGAGTCCAGCAGATTGAGAAAATGTTCCAAATAGAACTTGTTCTGAAAACTAGAATGACGAACCATTCGAAGAACATTTGAAGAAGCATTTTTATGAGATAATATGGCCGTAAGACAGTGGCATGGACTCGGATAGGGATGAAGGAAGACGGTAAATATAATTAAATTGTTTCATGATATGTAAAATTAAATTGATAAGTGCTCATATACAGTACTGTACAATAGTCTTAGGCACATGCAAAGAAATATGCCTTCAAACATAATGACATTAAATGTTTCTACATTAAAAAAAAAATACTATAACGTGCAGTAAACGGAAATAAATGAAACAAAATCGATATTTGGTGTGACGACCCTTTGCTTTAAAAAGATTTATTAGTAGTCTCAGGTAATTTAAGGAAATTAGCTGTAAGTTTTATTGAGCATCTTGCAGAACCAGCCATAGTTCTTCTGGAGACTTTGTCTTTTGCACTTGCTTCTTTTTGTCTGAAATGTTGTCTCTTACGTAATCTGCTGCTTTCTTAACTGACATACAAACATTTTTCTGTAACATTTAATTTTGTACTGGAAAACTAATGTTTGGAAAGCTAACATGTTTTTTGTACTGACTCGATAATGTAGACGTCATAAAATAAAAATCTATAATAAAGTTTGTACTAAAATATATAGGGTGCACAGTACTGTATGTTGGGTGGAGGCCAGCCAACAGTAGAAGTGGTGATTGATTATTTGAGTCATGATATATTGCCTACATTTTACCTTATAAAACCACCTAACCACTCAGAGTGTAGCTAACTGGCTAATAGCTTTTAAAGAGAAACAGATCAAATGAAGGATCCCGATTGCTTATAATGTGTTTCACATGCTAGTAGCTGATAACCAATAAAATGTGATTAAACAAAGCAAGGGATGTGTTTCTTACTAAAAACAGAAAACCATTTATAAACAATCAAATAAGAAAACACACTACTCTTTTGGTTCTGTCATCTGTCCCTTTGTGTAATTTGACAAATTTGTGCTACTTTTAAATTCTTCCTCAGTCATTTTGGAGAAAAAGTTTGATCGAGTATGCAGGAATCTACAGTCTGGGCTAGAAAGAAATCAGCCCCAGCCTGGCTTCTTCAAACCATTCTTATGACCATTGATGGTGCCATTGCACTCAGTTCCACAGCAATGCAAATTTACTTCAAGATATTTATTAACAGCAAATAATCTATTGTGAATGCTAAAAAGGAAAACATATTGATGTTTTTTTTTTTTATCTTTGAAAAATGGGCTCAGCCCACCCTGACTACATGCAAACCATTGGTAAGATATGTGGCATATTTTAGGAGTTAATGTATACAGAACATGTGTTGTTTGTTGGATGGAAGGATTTCTAATCAAGACAACAGGAGGTCATGACTTGACTCACTGGTTGCCATGTTGAAGAAACATCCATTTGGTTCATTGGCTTTAGTTGTATAGTGCGATCTCATCATATTTTCCATAACGCTTTGTTTGTCATTTCTCATTTTACCTTTTGCGCCCAGATTTATCCCCCTACACACACTTCACACACCCCCTCCCCATGCATATCCATGTTGCTGCTAAGCACAGCGGGCGTCCAGATGGCTGTTTAGAGCCGAGAGGAAATAAATTCTGATCAAGTGTGACGCAGCACAACTCAGGCCCAGTGCATTTGTAAGGAGACTGTAGCCTGGCCTGAACTCCTGTATGGCAGCACCATTAAACTTTATTCTCAGCGTCCTGCACTCTAAAAGCTCCTCAGATCATGTCCTGACTCTTCTGCCCATTATGGTCATTTAGAATTGGTGCTTATTGCACTGAAGACAGGCTGTCTTTAAGTATTAATGGACACATCAGCAGTTCTTTGAAATTAGCCGTGCAGATGCTGTGCAGTTTTGCCCCAACCCATTCTGTCCTAGGTCTTCCCTCCACTCTGCCTCTGCCTTCCACTGCTGAACTCAAGTGTGGAGTGTAGATGACAAGAACTCCAGGACAAGAAATCTTTGACTCAAATACTGCAGGTTTAAACTACACACGATGTCTCACTGCTGAAGGATTTGTTACTGGTGAACCATGTGCAATGCCAGGTTAGTGCTGATACGTTTTCATATATTTTTTCAGCATTTACATCAGTATAGCCTGCAGCAGTTGTTGATTTGGCTGTTTTTCATCAGAGAGTTTTTCTAGTAAATATTCATTCATGCACTTTTGCACTACACCACTGTTCAGGCGCTGTGGATGATCAACGTCACTGTTTATTACTGCCACTGCTCCTGATAAATGATGATTCATGACCGACTTATTTGTTGTTTTTGACACTCTTGATTATTGACAAGCCAAGACAAATGGGATGTTGTTCTTTTTTTGTGTGTTTTATAAATGATGTCATAAATCACCAGTTTATAATTTTCTCAATGCTTGCGACAGGTCAGCTGAGCACCATGAGACTAACGTTAGAAGCTGATTGCAAAGCCTCTGTGATTGATGAATGGATTATCACTGTGATTTGATTAAGAATTGGTATCAGAGAGTAAAGCACTTTTTGTACAGAAGAACGTATGTGAAAATTCGAAAAATACCAATACGTTTGATTAATAGAATGTCGTAATTTTGACATAATTGAGCTTAATCAAGATTAGTAACTTTTTCATACTCAGTTGATTACTGGGTGGCGTGATAGCTTGCCTCGAAGTTCCAGAGACCCAGGTTCGATTCTGAGCTTTGTCACTATCTGTGTGTAGTTTCTGTGCACGTTTTTCCAAGTGTCTGTATGGGTTTTCTCCAGTTTCCTCCTAGGAGGATAAGATAAATTGCTGCTAAGTGTGAATGTGTGTGCATGGTGCCCTGCAATGGCCTGACATACCACCCAGGGTGTATTCCCCTCTCATGACCGGTGTTCCTGGTACATGCTCTGGATCCACCGTGAACCTGACCTGAAAATGTGGTTTCTGAAAATGAGTGAATTGCATTTACCAAAGAATCGACATCAATATATCACGAAGCCTACGCAGAAAATATGGAAACCTTAACTTTATTATTTACAATAAAAAGACTATTTTAAGACTATTTAAATTGCATTCTGCTTTTTCTATATGTGCATGGCCAATTCCAATATAGCACAAGCAAGCTAGAAACTGCATGGTGTAGGAAAACATGGATTCCCAGTTAGCCAACTTCTTATAAAACATGCAATCTTCAACACAGGCCCAATCGAACCACCCCTGATTTAGGCTGGTTTAATTTATAGCATATAGAACCAGTAGCAAAGTTTGGCTTTGTAAATGGTAAGTATAGAGTTAGCCATTGGCTTCCATGAAAGCTATGTGATACATATGATGTGTAATTCAGCAAATGTTCAATAAAGGCTCAGGCTTGGTCGATTGGGCGTCATAAAATTGAAGCGTCTATTGAAGATTGCATATCTTATAAGAAGTTGGTTAACTGGGAATCCAGGTTCTCCTACAGTACACCATGCAGTTTCTAGCTTGCTTGAAGACAATAATAGTCATCAATCTACTCCACTCCATACTGTTTTACTACAGCTCGAACAACAGCTTGTCCCAGGATCTCTGTTTCCCTTCACGGATTTGCTTCTTAAGCTCTCTCAGCATGACCATAAAATGAAGTCGGTGTAGAGCTCAATACTGAGATGTAGCCATTGTCTACCTCAAGCTACTATACAGAGTCCCATGTGCACACACACACAGACACACACACATATTTGGAGTGGACATTATCTGTATCTGCTCCAAATGTTCATGTCTGAATCTGTGTCAGATGTAAACCTGAATTAGATGTGACCTAAACCTGGAGTTTTTTTGTTTTTGTTCTTGTTTTTGAAATGGTGCCCCATTATTCCCCCAAAATCACTGGGGGGAAAAAAAACAGAGGTAAAAATGTCAGCAATGTGACAGCAATGTGACATCTGTGAACAATTCCTCAACTTCAGCTGCATGAATCCAGTTCATACTTGGTCTCAACCAGAGATGTATGCAGGACTGCACAGTTTTTATTGTTCTTTGTACCTACCCAAAATATTTTTGAATGAATTTAGTTGGTTCTATTTCTCAAAATATGAACAAACTAGCAGCACACCACATCCTTGACCAGGCAGGTACTAAGGATGCAGTGAATGTACGAGTGATGCACGTTCTTTCTTTATCCCACAAACTTCGTATTTGACCGCATGAAAGTAAAAACCTTCTGCTTGTACGACTTTTCCTTTGTCCAGTCTCATCTAGTCTCAAACTAGTCTCAACCAGATGCCCTGTGAACCTTTCTGCCGAGCAAACCGAAATAAATGAATGAATGGATAAATAAAAAGAGCAGTGTATTAGCATCTGTTTAGAACACATTAACTTTTCATCCAGAATAATGTATTCGTATTTGGTTTCATCCCTAATACACACACGCTTACTGAACGCCAGTCATTATCTCCCGATTTCTTCTGACTGCACATGATTTCATCAGCCCCATGTCTTTTTGACCCATGAAAGGCTCTGCCTGACTGTCATTACACTGACATAAAAAATTATGTGCAGGTGATGGGAGTTATATTTTCATCCAGAAAGTTTTTCACACATTCAATGGATTCCCAACATGCAAATGCAAATCATTGTGCACTTCAATCTACTTGTTAAAGCTGATTATTCTGAAGAGGAGCCACAAGACAACATAATCAAAATTCGTCTTTAAAACAGGTGGATATAACCCCCAAAGAGATTCTGTAGATGTCTCTCTCTCTCTCTCTCTCTCTCTCACACACACACACACACTTCAGAAGACGTGAACATTAAAAATGCAACATTAGCTCTGCAATGCCTACAGGATACAAGCACAGTTACAGTTCCACTCAATATAAGACATGGAGAACACGGGTTCTGATGGACACATTGTGTTTAGGGGTAAAATATTACCTTTCCATCTGTTCTTTTATTGATTTTCATGTAAATTCCTCACCCACCTACTTCAGTTTCTACAGCAAAAGCCTCAGGTAGTCGTTTTTTTCCCTGGTAATGACAAACTCCTGCAGAGTAAGCGGTGCTGTAGGGATGAAATGCAATTTGCTCTTTAAAGGTCAAGTGCATTAAATGTTCTATTTGCGTAATTTAGCAGAGAAAGGTTTCGCTTGTTTTTGCCTGAATATTTAATAAACCACACTAAACAAGTTCACATGAACTGATCTGAGGATCCATGCTCCTGTTTGTGCTCGTTGAGAATTAAGGAATCGTAGGTAATAAAATATAAATCTGTACAATGGTGTCTTGAGACTGTTAGAGGATAATTGCATTGCAGGAATTATTATTATTTTTTGTACTGAGATGCTATTACATCCCGTACCGTGGTTTTTGATTGGCTGGCATGTGTGCAATAATTCACTATCTTCATACGTCCTCAGTACGCTCTTTACAGTCCGTACAGAATGTCATGTTTTTCCGAGTTGTTTTTGTGATTGTTGCGGCCAAAAATACTTGATTTTGCTGTTTTTTGTTTTCGGTTTTTTTTTTTGCAGAAAACTACTTGAATTGCACAAAATTGTTTTGCTCGGTCTTTCACAGTAATGCTTGTTGGTAAATGAGACCTCTTAGCTGTACTCCATGTTCGACGAAGTGAATCGAAGAGGGCTTTGGCTGAATGCGTGTTGTGATGATGTCACATGATACATCTTGGATAAAGTCTGCGGAAAATCTGCAGCAATTATGAAAAATGGCAAGGACCTTCGAATATTGCAGAGTTTGGTGTAGTGAATCCGTAGACTGTCCCGGGAACACTGGGCATGAGGCAGCCTGGATGGAATGTCAGGGCAGCATGCTTACATAAACATTCATGCACTCACTCACTCACATCAAGAGGGCAGATTAGAGTCACCAATCCTCCTACAAGGAGGAAACTGGAGAACAGTGATGAAACCCATATGGGGCAAAGTTTGCACCAACAAGATTGAACTGGTTGTCTGAGGCTACATCCACATTCATCTGGATAAATGTGAAAACACATAACTTTTTTTTTGCTCTACTCTACGATTTGACCTTCCATTTTGAAAACCGAGCTTTTCGAGAACGCTCTCCCAAGTGGATAAATTTAAAAAAGCCATTCCCTTTCAAAGGGAACTTCAATGTTGCATTTAGCATAACACTATAGGCACTCCCATCGTGTTATGCTAAACGCAACGTCTCGTTCCTTTCTCAGGGAAGAGGGTTACATGCGTAACCCAGACATTTTCGCATTGTAGTGTGGACTGAGAGAACGGAGATATTCCAAAACATGAATGTGACTCATTCACATGGCCCGTTCAACTAAAAAAAAACAAGACGTTGGACGACGTTGTTCTGCAGTTTCTGTGCCTGCGATCCAGTTTGAACATCCTTCAGATTGCATTTTGAAATAATCGCCTAGTTCTTGGAAAACGTGTGAAAGCGCCAGTGTAGTCGGGGAGCGTTTTGAAACAAAAGTGCTGTTTTCAGATCTATCCAGATGAAGGTGGATGTAGCCTGAGGGTGTCGATGTAGTATCAAAACACCTGGGGGGAAAAAGTGAGGTGGTGAACACTCAAAACTATTAACATGCTAACACACATATGTAGACAACACAAATACGTCATCAAAAAAAAACAAACAAAAAAAACAACAACTCTCAGATAGCTTCTAGACTTAACGTAAAATGTAAATTCTTCCTTTCACAAATGCATTTTATTATTACGAATCTCCTGACAGGTTTAAGCGCTTTCTTTAACCAAAATATGAGAAAGCTGCTAGACTGCATTTCAGAAATGAAGTTGTACCATTCTTATATGAAAACAATAACGAGAAATGAGAACGAGAATAAAACGGGAATTCAACATCAATGTATTAAATGTAATAAAATATATCATTTTTATTTTGAAAGGATTGGGAGGTTACATAGTTGGCTCTAAAATATCATAATAGACATTTTATGCATACCAGATCCCAAATCTCTCCAGTCCATCCTAATGCTGGTGGAAACAAAACATGATAATAATAATAATAATAATAATAATAATAATAATCCATCCATCCATCCATCTTCTACCGCTTACTCCTTTTCAGGGTCACAGGGAACCTGGAGCCTATCCCAGGGAACATCGGGCACAAGGCAGTACACCCTGGACAGGGTGCCAGTCCATCGCAGGGCACAATCACATACACACTCACACACCCATTCATACACTACGGACACTTTGGACATGCCAATCAGCCTACCATGCATGTCTTTGGACTGGGGGAGGAAACCGGAGTACCTGGAGGAAACACCCACAGCACGGGGAGAACATGCAAACTCCACACACACATGGCCCCGGCGGGACTTGAACCCCGGACCCTGGAGGTGTGAGGCGAACGTGCTAAATAATAATAATAATAATAATAATAATAATAATAATTAAACAAAAATATGCTGTGCCTGTTTATTCCTGTTTATCTCTCACAATCCAACCTCAGTGAAAATGAATTCAATGGAAAGTTGAATTGAATTATCATTAGCGTTCTGCTTAGCCTGAACTCCCTGCAAATCACAACAGGAAAAAAAAATCAATGCTGATTATAGCTCATGGAAGAAATCAGAATGTTATAGTACAGCAACAACAAGCTGCTGTGTAATTATAATTACACAAAACATTTACTCATAGGCTACAGGAAGTCCTTTGGCATAGCCAATAATTAATTTCAGGGCAAGGATGAGTGAATATTTTGGTAAGATGTCTTAGGACTACAACTGCTATGATACTGTAGCTTCACGACTGCAATTGTCATAGTTTTGCACTCAAGTCTCCATCAGTGAACAGTGGATAACTTCAACAAAATAGACTTGATGTGAAAACTCTAATGAACATCCTGGTTACACTTTTTGACCGTGTAGTACACAGTTATAGAAGGGAATTATTTCTAATCTGCTGTCATCCAAATGAGGATGGGTTCCCTTTCGAGTCTCACGGTTTCTTCCTCTTATCCTCTCAGGGAGATTTTCCTTGCCACTGTTGCCTCTGGTTGCTCATTAGGGATAAATTTATCAAGTTAAAACGTATATCCTGAATGTATATATTTACGTAAAGCTGCTTTGCCCTCCTGACAAATATGAATTAATTATAATGATGAATTCATTGACCTTCATCAATATAGTGCAATGACTGTGCAAAAAAAAAACAAAAATTTGACACATACTACGGTATATAATCAGCTGTGCTGCGAGTATGTGTTACAAACAAGTATTTGGAACTGTCATAACATATTTGATCAGGGTTTAACCCAAATTCCCCCTAGCCACATCTCTGCACTAATGATTTTCCATATTTCAATTGGGATCTGGGGATAACAAGAAGGTTGCTTTCAGATGATCTAAGTTTTCTAGATCTCAGTTACCGAGGGACCGACATGTAGAATCTCAGCACTGCATGCAAGGCTTTGCTAAGCTGTGTGACATGTCTAGAATAGGCGCCAGGCATGGGTTATAGTGTGGGAGGAATTTAGCATGAAGCTGGAACTGGAATTGAACTGGCCAATCAAAACCAAAAATCCCTTGATATAGATATGGGGGATCAGGGCTGTGGTGAATCTGGAGCGTATCACAGAATCACTGGCTGTGACTGGCTGGGAATACACACAGCGTGGAACACCTGTCCATCGAGAGGCACCATACACACACACACACACACATTTACACCTAGGGGCAATTTATCTTAGCTAATCTACTGGCATGTTTTTGGGTGGCGGGAAAAAAACCAAAGCAAAACAGCGAACCAGGAGGAAACCTACTCAGACACGTGAAGAACTTGCACAGAAACACTGCACAGTAACCCAAGCACAGGATCAAATCAGGAAACCTGGAACTGAGAGAGAGCAACACTACCTGTACTGCCCAGAGTAAATCCAATACATGTTCATAAAAAATAAATCAATGTTTAAACCTCTTAACTGCAGGATGCATCAGCAATTCCAGACATACATTTCTCTCTTAAACCTCTTCTACAAGTTTCACTGTAGTCACTGAATAATTCATAATGGATACCAAATAATAAGCTTTACAATATATGAACAACGGAGTTTGAGAGTTCGAACACTATTAGGTGGCCATAGTATAAGTGAGGTAATGCCCACTGAAGAAAAGAACAGGTTCGGTGGAAAAAATACTAATGTGGACGCTTCAGAGGGTGTTATCTCTAACATCTTGACCTTTGTGTGAGGTCTGAACAGGACAACAGATATAACCTTTTAAAACACCAATTTTTATCTTATGAGGAACTCTGCAAGCAGAAGCCATGACTGTAGAACAGTCAAACTGAAACCTTGTGTTTGTGTTGATGAATCCTTTGCCAGTGTTTCTGCTAATAGCTGATAGATGTAGCTCGCAGGTCACGCCTCTGACCTAAAAAGGCGAAGCAGAATACCACTCGTGCTATGGGCGCTAAAAATAAACTCCCCAAACCGCTCAGGGATAAGGTTGCATTTGGGCCCTCCCTCTGTGGCCTATGCTTTCTGAACAGCACCCAAGAACAATCTAATGTGCAACGTAGGGTTTGGATAACTGATTTAGTGGCTGCTCTCCATTTTTTTTTTTACCCCTTTGGTGCATGTACCAGTGGCTCAGAAGGGTCTGGGCCCCAAGAAGGTTTTACGGTTTTACATATTTTTGAAATTAATTGGATCACTCGACATGACAGGCTTCAACGTCTGAGGCCTTACAAGAGGTCCGGGTCTTGGCAGGAACACTACTTTCTCATTGGGACGCTAATAGAAGAGACAGTTCTCACTTTCCTTTGGAAAACTACTTCTGATTACCTCTTAAGATTAGGATTTCACCATATCACGGCAGATATGGAAGGTACAGTCAATTGACTTCACAGTTTATATGTTTCTGATGCGCTTTAAAGGTATGAGAATGATTTAATCAGCACTATGAAGAATGCTGGGACAAGTGCAGCCATTTCAGAGACTGGTTTTGTGGAGGAGTTTCATGACTGAGGGCTGCTAAAAATACTCCCTATCACATATCATCAGCTGTCTGTTGTGCTCTTTTGAAACATGCAGCCCGTAAAGGATTTTCAGATATATCTAACAATTGAATTATGGCTCAATCTGTCTGAAAGGAAATATAACTACTTAATTCAGTTTAACTGAATTGTATTTTTCTTTGGATAGGTGATAGCATTTCATTTCCAGATATGACAGTAAATGTAATGCGCTTTATGTATTTATTTATTTTTTCTTTTGGCAAAAGGTTTTCAAGTTTCTGGGAAGAAAAAACAAAAATTCCGGTCAATTTAATGAGCTATTTCAAAATAAGTTTTGAAAACTTCTCAAAAGCTATATTCCCTGACTGGTGATGAAGTTATTTTCAAAAGCAATTATTATTATGATGAAACACTACTAAATGGATTTCAGCCTTGCGTGAAATAGCTTATTGTTGTGGAGACTTAAAACTGAATTTGATATTATGGCTTAACTGTGGAAGCTGCCAGTCAGGCGGATGTAAATAAGCTCTATTTAAAATGTCAGTATTTCAGGGAACAGTAATGGTGGATTGTCTGTCTGCTGACTTTAACAGTTCTTGACTGATATTAGCTGCCATAAGTCTCAACTTCTGTCATTTCCTGTCCTTATCTTAGTTATGGAATTGGTATACAAGTACCAAGTCATCACATAAGGCTGGCAACATGGTCACTTTCGGATATAACATTCATTATAAATGTTTAAGATTAGGATTTGGGCTGAGATTAGCATGTAGTCATATTAGTTAGGTATTAGGTATTAGTAGCCATGTTATGGGTTGGTACTCGTCCAGGGTGTCTCCCGCCTTGAGCTCCGAGTCCCCTCGGATATCCTCCAGGCTCCCTGTGACCCTGTGTAGCATAAGTAGTACAGAAAATGGATGGATGTATGGATGGATGAAATATTAGTAGGCCTTACAGCTACATTTCCTTGAATTTTTCATTAAAATGGTTGGTGCTTGTTGATTATATCCTGGTAAATCATGCCATTCTAGCGAGTTCTTTTGTTTGTCCATTTAAGGAAACACTATGTAGAACATGGATAATGTTGCAAAAACACTGGAGAGTTATTTGGTTTGTCCTTTGAAAGAACAATTAAAGATTTTCAAAAGCTTGAACAATTACCCACCAAAGAACACTTACAGATCCCTTTTTAAAAAAATAGTATCTTATTTGGTAACGTTCTCCAAATCTGTCCGATCATCCTGGTGCCCAAAAAGGTTCTTCAAGGGTTGTTTGGATAGGTAAGATGGCTTGGATTCTCTGTTGAAGTGCTTCTACAAAGAACATTTTAGATGTTTTTACAGAGGAGCAACCAAAGAATCCTTAGGGTTATAGATTTAACGTTTGTTTCCAAGAGTATAGTGGTCAGCTGCTTAAAGCAGAACATTTGGTCTCTGAGATTCCTCAGGCTCTGCAAATTGAAGGAAAAACAAGATCCACAAGATCTTGCACTAGAATCTAGAACTCATAGCTGCAATGCATTAGCTTTGGTGGGAACAATGACCAGTATTTTTTATTTTTTATTAATATATATATGTATATTATATATTAAAGCTCCACTATATCTCAGCTAACTTGCACCAAAATCATTGGCTCTACCTTTCAGTACAACACACCCACTTTACCTGTGGATATCATTTTTGATCCCACATGCCAACACATAATAGTCCCTGAAGGCTATCTGTTGTTTTTAGCAAAGTGAGCACAGTGGAAGCTCAGCAAATGACTTTCTTGAGTCAGCAACTAGACAGAGCTTGTCTAATCCCCAAAGTGACAACACAGTGCACTGAGAAGGGCCGTGACAGGTGGGCTGAGTTCAACACACACACACACACACACACACACACAAACACACACACACACACCTTTAGCTAAAGCAGAGGCAGTCTGAAAGGAATGGTAGGCTGATTTTATCTTCCGCAGGTCATCTCATGCACCAAGCAGCGCTCCATCTTCTCATAGACGCAGAACAGATGAGCCGCATATCACGCCAGTGAAAACCATACACAGAATCACAATGGCTCATCCAAGAATCAATCCCTGCTTCAGACTAAAATTAGATCCTATTGGACCAAATCAATAAGGCGCGCTGTAAAAGGAACAGTGTTTACAAAGGTCATGTGTGGAGTGTGTAAGGAATCACTGAGTGGCAATTCAGCCTCCTTTGTGCTTCAGATTTATATCCATTTAGAACTTGCCTTTTGACAGAAACAGCCACATCAATATGTCTTCTCTACTGATATAAAAGCAGCATTTATTCTTTTCAGTGGTCTTGGAAATATTTTACCAATAAGTTGACTGATACATTAGTGTTGTCCTATTCATTAGACATTGTTTCTGTATTCTGTCAATCCAAGACAGTGGACGAAGACAAAGAACAAACATCCTGTCCCAAAGTATGTATAATAACAATGGCCTTTTTAAAATTATTACTTGTCATACAATATGAGATCCCAATAAAATCATGTCTGAATTTTATAATAGACTGCAATAACGTGTACAACGTGTCCGATTATACGTAAAAGAACTTCAATCAATTGACCTGTGATTAAAGAAAATGGTTACGTCCTGCTTACGTCATCAATCAGTGCGGTCCCAGCTTGTGCAGAAAATGGGCTCGCATAAACACACATTCTTTATACATTTAAGGAAATATGGATATTTTTCTGCCTAGTAACATGTTTTGTTTACATTTCTCCATTACCACTACAGTATTTATAGCTGTCCTGAGAGTTTCTGCTCATCCTCATTCTCATCCTCATCTTCATATTCGTCCTCCTATTGGTGGATTTTAGATGAGCCTTGCAGCAGTAAACCTGGCTTAACTCTTAAGACCTGTGTGTTTTTCTGTAGCACGGACCTCTACCACCACCACCACTGTCCTTGAGAGCAAAGGAGGTGAGTCAAGTGCTCCAGCTACACGAGTGTCCAAACGCACCATGATGGATGATCTCTACACCACCTTCAGCTCCCCCGTGGCCTGGGTACTGGTCCTGGCCCTCATCATTACCTGGTCTGCAGTTGCCATCATTGTTTTTGACCTTGTGGACACTAAGAGCCTGGAAGGTAGGTGCAAATCTTCTTTTCTTCTCGACTATATTGGTCCTAATGTAAGCCTCACCGTTCTGTCCCTTCTGTGCAAATTCATACAAATTCAAACAATTCAATTTTGTACAAGTTACCACCCAGCTCACAATGGATGTCCAAGTAACCATAGTTGGATAACATTTCATGGAAACTTTAGAAAGATCCTAATGCAGGGTTGTCACTTGGAGAACCAAACAAAGTACATGGGAAAATACTGTAACAGACTCTGTAACTGACTCTAGTTTTCTAAACATGAACCTGCTTGGCTTCTGGAGCATAGGATTTTATGTAACTCGACATTTACAAATTTTCACTGAGTACTCTTGCCCTTAAAATGTTATTTAGTTTGTCCTTGGAGAGAACGCTTTAAAATTCCATGTAGAACCCAACAGCAAAAAGTTTTGCTTTCAGGGAACTTTCCAAGGAGAATCTTTTCAGAAAAGTAGAAATGTTACCACTTGAGTGTGCTGTTCAAGTCAGAACCACTTTATGTAATATTTGGTGAAGTTCTCCAAATCACGCTGGTCAGTCTTCTTGGGATACAAAAGTGGTTCTCAAAGCCACTTCTGTAAGGAAAACACTCAGGTTCTACATAGAACATGTAGAGAGCAGTGCTCACCAGCCCTGTTCCTGGAGATCTACCTTCCTGAAGACTTTAGCACCGATCATAATCGTGCCCACCTGACCATCTAATCACTGGCTTAGTAAGTTCTTGATCAACTAAAATAAGTGTGTTCGATTTTGGTTGGAGATGAAACCTGCAGGAAGGTAGATCTCAAGGAAGAGGGTTGGTGACCATTGTTCTAGAGGGACAACCAAACAACCATTAGTGTTTTAGATGTAAACTTTGAGTGTAGCAGTTAATAAAATATGAGCAACTTTGGTTTCTGGGGTTCCTCGGGCTCTGCATATTGGAGGGAAAACAAACATTAGTCATGTTGCATGCAAATTCAACAAGATCCACCATCTTGTTCTGGTAACTTTATGAATAATACATAGGTTTGGAAATGATGTTAAAATTATGTCATTGGGGGGGCATTCATTAATTTTGCCACTGTGTTATGTGTTGAAAACTCTATAAAAAAATGGAAGATATTCTTGGAACATTCTGAGGACATCAGAAATTATATTCCTAGTACAAAATAATGTTGTAACTCTTAAGGGCATCACTTTGTTAGCTGGAAAATGGTTACCTCGAGCTATATCATAGCTTTCCCAATAACTTCATTTAAATGGAAATACAATTACACCAGTTGATTAGAATTCGTATGAATTTTGCACAAGATCGGGTTCTACAACCAGAACATAACTACGGACGGTGTTGGCATGATTTTTTTGAGCGGTTATCTATCAAAGCAGTGCTTGCTCTGAGGAGACTGTTTTGGATTGGCCGCTGGAGCTGGTGATAAATACACCAATCGGAAGAATGTAAATAGCAGGCATTAGCATCATTACATTCCTGCTTAGGGCAAATCTGCTTATGGAGTACCGGTAATGTGAGGCTTGGATAAGAATTCTGTGAGAGTAGAGAATGTGATAAAGCCTGATAGTTGTTTGCTTGCTATGAGTTTATCTAGAATGCCACCACACATGGGCCTTGGGAGTCAGGAGAAAGCTTTATTGGTCCTGATAGCACTGACAGTGATAAAGACAGAGTGTTGCACTAGCCTGCAACTATCAGCGGTGGCCATGTTCACTTTTAGTCGACAGTAATCAGAGATCAGGGCATGTCCTGTCTAAACTCAACTCTTTTGACAAAGTACTCCATTGAATCATCACCTGATTACCTGAGTTATATTAGACAAACTAATGTTACATTCATGATTGATGGATATCACCTATGGACATTATGGACTGTTGGTCATTAGTTTATATCCATGATTTCCGGTCATTGATGTCTGGTGATGACAATTTTGAGCCATTTCAAAATGGCTGAAGGTAGATTTTGTGGAAATTGTCATTGCTTAGATTGATTTTGTTCTCATATTTCATTCATGTGTCATCCCATTTCTTTTTTCTTTAAAAAAAAAGCTCTGTTATTTTGAACTTTACATTACAATACATTTTTAAAATAAATTTCAATAGTGGCGACCTTTTTAAATTCAGACCCATTGATCTAGTTGGGACTAACCCACAATTCATTAAGTCCCAGTGGCCCAAATGGTGCTACAGGGACACGCCCAAAGAATCACTTTCACTCATTCATTTCTAATAAGTTTCCTCCTTTTTCCACCCTGTCCATCCCCATGTGTCATCCTGTTGCCATCCAATAAAAAGCCCATACATTATACTGTGACGACCCCTGTTTGCCACCTGGTAAAGACTCTCTGCCTGCAGTGAAGTGATATTTGCTTGAGTGTGTATACAGTATGTGTATGTGTGTGTGCTATATCTGACTTACTCTCTGTCTGCATAATTCTATTTCTGTGTGTATTTGACTTTTGTGTGTGTGTGTGTGTGTGTGTGTGTGTGTGTGTGTGTGTGTGTGCGTGTGCACGCATGCAGACCGAGAGCAACTGTCACCATCATTTCACGCTGTGGTGGAGTTGAAGATGCACATTAACTGATAGCCGCCTCACCTTTCATTAAAGACACTCTCTCTGCTCTTCCTTTCTACTGTAATAATTCTTATTCATCGTGACACCATGCCTTTGAGCAGTGCATCACGATCACGATCTCCAAATCTTACACTGTTTATTATGGTTTTCAATAATTAACAAGCTACAAGCTCATATGCCACTGACTGGGTGAAAAATGGGTTCTCAGAGCTCGGCACTGGAGAATGCTATTCAAAACAAACATACACACTTTCAATGAACACATATAATGTAAACCACTTAATATTCTACATGCAGTCATTTTATTGTAAAACATACCTGCTGTTCAAATCATCTTTCCTGGCGATCGGTCCTGTTTTTAGAGCTCCTGCATGATGGCATGATGTGCAACACAGCGGGTAATGACATAGTACTTGCATTTTTCAGTGCAATAAATAAAAGGCATAGTGTCACACGAATGTCTCACCACTCATCTTTCCTCTCCTGTTCCACGACAACACCGAACAACATTCTTATCTTTCAAGCATATTCTCAAGTCAAACTTTTCAATAGTTTACTGCTTACATGTTTGCAATATTGATTACTGACACATTCATACCCATACATACTAGTAGTTAGAGTTGAGGTACGCTCTCTGGACTCGAGTCTGATTATGAACAAACTCGGACTTCTCACGTACCCGGGTAAATTTGTACTCGAACTTGACACGGACTCGGACATTTTGGACTCGGTAATTTTTCCCGATTACACTTCACCCCAGACTACACTAAAGTGTACCCCTGCTTCACAGGGGTCAAAAACGTTTCCAACAGTGACTTTTCGATTGCCAATGGTGGGTTAAATGATTGTAAAAGATATGTTGAGGTGAGTTTAACAGGTGTCATTTGTCTATTAGCATAGCATAGCTTAGTAGCTGGCTAGCTGCTAAGGAGCTATTCTGGTGATGTCCTCTGTGATGAGGCCAAACTTAATGTAATAGAATAAAACATGACTAAATGAGTTGAATATCATATAATAGTACTTAGCATTTCGCTATTATCATTGCAATTAAAGGAACTAAAGGAAACTGAATCACTCATGAATGCCTCATTTAATCCCAGTGATAGACAGTCAACTCTTTCAGTTGTTTCTCTTGTATAAATTTTATTAAAAATATATTTTTTATGGTTAAAAAGACCTTTTGATTTTAAATGCAAGATCGCACACAAAGTTAATAACCTGGACAGCTAACTAAGGCAAGGCAACTTAATGAAGCTAACCAAGCTTAAACAAGGTAATCAATCAAACAAAAAAGGAACGGTTCTGCGTAATGTTAGTAAATCACAACTTATTTATATTTAAGCCAAAAGCTACAGTTAAGAACTTTGGTGTAACGCTTGACACTAGCCTATTAATTGTTTCGCACATTAGTAAATTAGCTAAAAAGTTTGAGAAATTAAAAATTCTAAATGTTGCCAAGAATCTAGGAAAACAGTTATATATCTTGTAGAATATGTTGAGCACAGACAATTCATGTTCTAAGGAAAAACTCAAGAACAACAATGTTTTTCAAAGGCAAATATACCAAATCCATTAAATTCTTTTCCAAATTATGACATCATTCAAGCCTGCATGGATTTTACCATCAGTGTGCCAAGTGCTGCTTTAAATACTTCGAAACCCCATGTCAATCCGTTCAAAACGTCAATTACAATATCGTATTGTCCATCCACACATGACCTACAGTCGATGCAGTTCTAATATTAATAATTATACTTCAAAGCGCTGCAGATTATAGTTTGAGTGTTGCTGATCAGCGTTTATTATTTGACCCTTCATTCAGTGTCTTGAGAAAGAAAAAGAAACTTGCATTGCTGAATGTTAATGCAGTCTTGTATGTTGCAGATACTCTAGTTCTTGTTAGGAGCAGGGAGACATAATTTTACCCCTCAGTGCACTAGCGAGCAGTGATAGAAAATCCTAAGTGGTCACCTCAGGAGAAACACACTTATGAGCTGTAACACACCAAACCAGTAGGAGAATGATACACTTTGATCCATCTAACGCAGGCTTTGCTTTTCCAGGCGCTTTACTCCGTGGCTAGAGATGATCCGTCAAGTATGTTATAAGTACATATAACAGGATGGGACTCATAAACATACAGCATAAAGCATAAACAAGACAATCAAAAAATATATATTGATAGGTTAACATGAAGAAGCAAGAGTCAGAGTTCTGCATATTTTTTTTTAATAACTCAAAATGAATTTACAATTAAATTGTACAAAAGCTATAGTTATCATTTTATGATTTTATTATGTTATTTTATTATTAGTAGTAAAATCTTGAAAATATTTAAGAAACATATTTTTAAAAAAACATCTGCATGTCACTGAGAAACTAGGAAAACATGTTGTCAGTGTTCATAGGGCTATATAACATCTACTGTAACTAAACCCTTTATGCCAATTAACATTAACCTGAATAAACATATATCTGTCTGTATAGAGCTAAGAAAATAACTACAAATCATTATGAAGCCATTTGGTAACACTTTATAAAGTGGTGTTCATAAGGCTATATAACGTAAACCCTTCATGACAACTGACAAAAACATATATAAACATATCTGTTTGTGTAGGGCTACAACAATGACTTTAAATCCTTATGAAGCACCTATGAATGGTCTCTGTGGGGCTACATAACACCTACACTTATGTTATTCTAAATCCAAGTTAGTTGACCTAGCTGTTATGTTAACTTGACATCAAAACTGAGAAAAGTAGTCTTTATTAGAGTGGAATACCTGCTGCAATAAACCTTTATAAATGTTTATAGATGTATGTCAGTTGTCATGAAAGGGTTATATAAGTATCATGTAGCTTTATGAACACCACCTACTGTATAACTAGCACATCATTTTATAACCTCTAGTTTGAGCCTTAGAACAATGTTACTGGCTGGTACGCATAGTTTTGGTTTAATTTCCAAAATTTCATCATTTAGATTTAAGGCTATATCTGGAATAATTAAAAACAAACAAACAAACAAAAAAAAAACGCTGTACCATTATGGATATTAGCACCTCATGATGGTTGCACTATATCCCAACATCTAAACAACTCCACAAAGTTGAGGACTGCGACAACGTAGACAAACTCCTTTTATTTGCTTCTTTTAAGACTCAGTTGAAAGGTGTTTTTGTTCTCCTGTGGTTTTACTGTGGCCCGGCGCTCGTGCCTGAGAGCATCTCAGCACTCCCTCTAGGAGTGAAATTTTCATGTCTGCTGCCATTCTTGTCCAGTGTCTTATAACAACTTATAACATTGAATTCTCAGTGTGATTGGTAAGAAGGGTTGATGCATTTTCTTTAATGGCGGCTCTGACATTAGTGCAGGCGGCAAAGACAAATCCCAGGTTTATTTTAATGCTCTTTTTCTATTACGTTTATGTATTTTTTTTTTTCTAGTGTAGTAACATTAACAGCAAGGACTACTATGATGGATGCTTCACATAATTCAAGACTAATAATAATTTAAAATAAAAAAGTGCTGTAGGCCTATTTAACAATTAAAAACCTATCATTGTTGATACTGTGAAGATTTCTGTAAAGACATCTTTACTTAACATTTATGGAAGGAGTCTCCATTGTCAGCGATTTGTAACGGTCAATACGTTTTCCAATTTCAAGAGAGAGAAAAAAAGACTGGCTGGTCAGAGAACACCTGTTTATAGCTAATATGACCGGTCCCTCCAGGATTTTGCGATATCAGAAATGAACACAAAATCAAGCAAGACGCGCCGTGTGACGTCATCACGATGTGCATTCAGCCAAAACCTCTCTTCGATTCACGTGCATCGAACATGAGTACGATGTTTCAAAAGGTTTCATTTGCCAACAAACATCACTGTGAAAGAAAATTTCTTGCAATTGCAACTTCGCGAATTCAAGTCGTTTTCCACAAAATAAAGCACAAAAAACTTCGCAAATTGCATCGCAAATTTCGAAAAAAGCCACAATAAGTCAAGCATTTTTAGCCACAACAATCACAAAAAAACTTCACAAAATCCTCTATGACATAACTTGCTTTGTGAGAGTTCCAAAACATTAAAGTTAGCTATAAATGGATAAAAGGTCTACCGTGGTGTTCATTAATAAATAGAAACAATATTATCCTTGGCAAATTGCTGTAGTGTAAACGGATTAAAACACTTGACATGCTGTTATATGGCGGTAAAATGATCTCGGCTTCACATCACATCACACCACCCTGCCGCTGATTATTTTCCTATAACAGCATGCCATGTTATGTTTTATTACATCCCTACAATTCAACAATCACTACTCTAGAACAGTATAAGTCCATTTGTCTTCATAATCAGAATGAAAAATCGTGCTTTTCAGGAGTTCAGTCAAGAATGTGCCATTTCCATATCACATAACAAAAGGGATTTTTATACCTCATTACAACAGTACATTTCAAGGGCAAACAAGTTCTTAAAACCTCGTCTCTAAATGAAAAGTAGATTTAATTTGATGAAAGTTAGATAATCTAAGTGACAAACTGAAGTGAAATCGCAGCATGTATGTGTTAGACTGTGTAAACTGGCACGGAACATCCTGCTAATGAAATGCATTTCATTTCTCAGTGACATTTGAATAAAGGGCACATTAGCAGAAATAGCAAGGAAAGAAGCATTTCAGAATGTTACATGATACAAATAATAATAATAATAAAAAAGCTATTTACATGCCATCTGAGACTAAGCACAATGGCCGAATAGGTGTAGAATTAAGGCTGTCATGATGGAGTTACAATTTAATAATAACCTAAATTCATCTCAAATGTAAACTTCAGCAAAAAAATAAATAAATGAAAAGCTGAAGCAAAAGTAGTGCCTTATTATGCATATGCTGCCAGGTGACACAGTTTAAGAGCAGCTTATCCTCAGTCAAATGAATTCCCTCATTACACATCCCCAGAATACGCAGTCTCCGGTCTCATTCCGTATGCAGTGTGAAGAGTTCACGCAACCATCAGCTCTCCAACTCTCTGTCTTCTCCTCCTCTCGCTCCAGATTGACATCTGTTGTTTACCGGAGCGTTAGCAGCCGAGGCCATAACACGACTCGGCTCAGACAGGGAGAAATGAGTGACACCGGGGTGCAACAGCTCTGGGAACAATAATGGGTTTTCATGAAGTAGGTTAAGAAGTTAATCAAACAAATGTCAGTGAGTTCATGAGCGCCACATTAGCATTTCTGCTCAGAGAAAATTTTCACCACGATGCGCTGAATTCTGTTTTGGGGTGTGTGTTTTTAGAAGTGAAACACCAATTGTGCTCCAAAGATACGAGAACACTAACAAAAAGGTTTTTTTTTTTAAACAAAAAGAAAGAAAAGAAAAAGAAAACAGACGGAAAGCATGGTGGAGGGTGGTGGAGTTATTATAATTAATTATCTATTTTAACATACTGTAGGATGTAGAATGAAAAGGAAGCCAGTGAGAGGTGGAATAATTCTATTTAATTGTCTGTTGAAAACATAACGCAACCCAGTGAGCATAAAACAGCATACAGACCAGTACACAGACTAAATTAGCATCCGGTTGCATGATAAAGTTTTAGTTTTCCTAATGTCTCTAAAGGTACATGTTAATTTAAAGTACATTAATTAATCAAGTAATAGACTATTTGAAAAAAAACCCCAAAACAACAACTTAAAAAATAAACTGACCATGATGTGTCAAGAAGCTGTATAATTTATGACCTGTGCATAATTATAAAGCAACTCTAATATTTATTAATGAAATAAAAGCATCGAGTGTTTAAAGTAAAATTAGTAGACTATGATAAATTCCTCATTACTGTCTAACAATGCTGCAATCTACTATACTTGGAACTCGAAGTATGGAAGGAAAAAACATGGATGCCAGAGCAAGGTCAAATTTGTATGCCTAGACTCTGAATTTGAGAAACATATTAATAAGATCTACATGAATTATTTCTGGGCTATTAATTAAGAGAAATGGCATGTAATGTAAAGTAGGTGGGCTGTCTTTTTCGTCTTTGCATGTGAAAATAATGTAAAATTATGGATACATTATGTTATAATGGTCTTACGGTGTTATATTTGGGCTAAATTGAGTTACATTTGGGCAAAATTGCTATGAATCTAAATTTACAAAGAGATAAAATGCAACAACAACAACAAAAAAACCCTACATATGCAGCAATATCCAGTTATGCAATAGGAATTCCGTTTACCACTGACCCTGTGACAACAGGTTTGTTTATGAGTGCGTCTCAATCAGCTCCCTAGTTCAGTACTCAGGGCACTGATCAGAGAGTCGGCCATTTTAAATGCTGTCCCAATCGCAAAATCCTTCCAGTGCGCTGGAACCTTTGTTCCCGTAAAAAAAATCCCACAATGCACCACAACAACCAGGGAGCATCAACGCTCATTATGTTCCATTACTGGAAATGACGTCATATATTCTGAAGCCTTTCAGTTCGGGAAAAAAAAAAATGGCAGATGAGCTCTCAGCCAACTTCGTCTAGAAATGTAAGTAGCTCGTTATCGTTATCGACATAGTTATACTTAGAATATCATTCACTCACTTGAAGCAACCAATTGATGACTTTAAGTGTTATATTTTTTATAACTGTTCATAAATATTACAGTTCCTTTATGACCATGCACAGGCCACCATCAATTATCATTATCATGTAAGCTTGTGCAGCAAATGGCACAAATTCAGAAACTTCTGATCATAGATTAACAAGGAATTATTTCTAGCACGTTAATAAATTTTTATGAGGCAATATGATAGCTTATAACGAATTATTACGAATTCACAAAGAATTATAAACACATATTCTATGAATACTGGCTTCATAGAAAGTATTCCAGATGATCACACTCATTAAAAACCTTAAAAACTCATTAAAAATCTGTAGTTTTAAATTGATATGAGCTTTTGCTAATGTGAGTTTAAAATCCATTAATGTAGTTGCATACATTAGTTTGTTTTCCAATATAATAAACTCATTCATGCTCAAACACCACACTTTTGCATTTGCCTCCATGCCTCTCTTTCGCATGCTCCCTTTGCTGTGTCCACTGCATTTATCAGTGCATCTCTTACGTGCATGTGATTTGCGTTCACCACATTAGTGCTGTTACACGCCTGCCCTGTTTCACTCTGCATGCTCTCTACAGCTGTGTGTCAGTGTACGTGCTGCTGTGCCACTCCTCTGCTTTGTGTCTCGTCTGAACAGGACCTCAGGCGGCGCGTGCCAGGAAAGCCTTCAAGGAGGCAGGCGGCCTTAGAGGCAAGCCATCTTACGCATTTACGCTTTAAACTCTACTTTAGTAATGAACTAACCGAGTGAAACTGTAAATGCATAGCAGTTATATTTACTGAGTCATAACTAACTAATTGAATCAATTATTTTTACCAACTAATATCTTAATTTAATAAATAGTCTTGAGGCATGTCATACTACGTTTAATGAGTTTAATTTGTATTTTATCCACACTAACAGACTGTTAACAGATTTTGTTCAGAGATTGCAGAAACTGGACTGAACTAAACAAAGTACCGACATACCCTGAGGCCCTGATTTACTAAGCTACCAAACAACTTCAGTAATTTGTGTTTGCAGTGGGACAAGATAGCGCACAGAGAAAGACAGCGTCTTGTGGGTCATTTATGGAGAACGGATTTCACTGAATTTGCGCAAATTTTAACATGAATTTGAAGGCAACGTGTAAATTATGTTTGTTCTTGATAACTGTGATGAGTTTAGAACTCTTAGAGACTCCTGAACAAGGGAGAAATGAATCTATGACTAGCCACACGTCCAAAATAACGCAGATTTAAAGCTCTGAGATGCTTCACAAACTTTACAAAACACAATATACTGCAAATGCAACAGGGTATAGTGAATGAAAACCTTTACGGATGTCTAACATATCTAATATGAATAATATTCAGTCGTCATTTTTAGGAACGTTCTGATCGTTCTGATACGAGGCATAATTTTGATGAACCTTCTCATTATTAAAACCTAGTGAATGAAAGGACTTTGTCTTTATTACTAGGAAGAAGACGACGGCAAATTGAATACGTTTAATACTCTCCAGACGTGTTAACTTGCACATTCCCAAAGTATATTTTTTTTTATCAGTTGATATACTGTAAATGAATCTATCTGCATTGACTTTGCGTTTGTAGGAGAAAAAAAAAATCAGTTCAAGTTGCACATATATTAAGGTCAGCACGCCAAACCGAACAACAATTTTGCTCACTTAAACGACACAATTGTCTGTCGACACTGTGAGTAAACAGTCTTCCGTTATTTTTGTGTGTGTGTTGTGTCCTTCAGTGTGTGTGTTGCAGTCCTTCAGTAAATCAGGGCCCCAGCTGCCAGTTTATTAGCTTAACCTATGTTGTACCGACAGTTTGTCAGTCCGGCTGTAACCTGTCTTTCAATTGAATCAGACCACCAAAGGATCACCACTGAGCAATTATTATTTAGACACTGGATCATTCTCAGCACAGCACTTACACTGATATGGTTTTGTGTGTAGCTGTGAAATGAGTGTATCAGGTGCAGCGGCATTACTGGGGCTTAAAACACCTGAGTCACTGCTGTACAAAGAATGAACCAGCACCTAAATAATATCTGGTGGTCACTTTCCACTGACGGATGGGGTAGATAATACTATATGCATATCAACAGATCAGTGCCTGGTGAAATAGCCATGACCAGAATGTATGGTATAGGCTGTAATGAATGCATATATAAATATAAATATAAATCAATTAAAATTGTTCACATTAAATCAACACATAAAACAGTACTTCATTATTAGAGTGAAAAGCTTTGCACCAGCACATACTCATTTTTTAAGGAGAATGAGAGGACATACTGTAGCAACATATCAATAGATTAGTACCTGGTGAAATGCCATAAAGAGAACATACGGTTCACCGCTACATGTGGTACAACATATCAGTCCATACAGGATTTGCAGAGTTTTTTTTTGTGACTGTTGTGGCCAAAAATGCTTTTTGTGTTTTTTGTGCGTTGTTTTGTGTGGAAAACTACTTGAATTGGCTAAATTGCAGTTGCATGAAATTGTTTTGCATGGCCTTTCGCAGAGGTGTTTGTTGGTAAATGAGACCTTTTTAGCCGTACTCATGTTCGACACATGTGACTCGAAGATGGTTTTGGCTGAACGTGCGTTGTGATGACATCACATGAAACATCTTGGCCCAAATCTGCGGTAATTTTGCAAAATTGCAAGCTCTTCCGAATATTGTGGAGTTTGCTCAATTTTGGGTTCATTTTCACGATCGCAAAATCGCAAAATCCTGGAGGTACTGACATGTGCGTATAATGCACTACTTTTTACAGTTACGCTGCTTTTTGTCACCCACACCGACGATCGTGTAAATACAAAGAATACACAGCATTGACGTTTTCTCCTTCATTTAGTCTTAACCAATTCCCACCCACTAGCCACCGCTCTCCTGTCATACACCAGTTAGGCTAATGCATGTTCCACTGAGACACGTGAATCCAATCAGTCCATCTTTTTGAGCTGCTGGTTATGTGGCATCACATGGCAGCGTAATACACTCTGAGCATATCGCTATCCTCTATCTTCCGTGTACATGAACTCACAGATGCCCTCATTTGGCTAATGAGGTTAGAGAGAGAGTATGCCATCACATTTTTACTCTGTTGGACTCCAGGTTTGGTCAGGATCTGACCTTGCGATCTCTGGACGCTTTTCTGTTCACTTTTGGCTTTAATACTGGAATAACCATTACAATAAGACGCATCCCATCTCTAATTGAAATGATCACTAACAAGATGTAAAGGGAGTTTGGATTGTGTTGCATGCTTTGTGATCTCTGCATGAAGACTTTTTTTTGTCACTTGGTTGGGTATTTTCTCATCACAATTGGACGTGTGTTTTCATATCTCTTTAACTGTACACGGCAGACAGACAAGTCTTTAATGAATAATCATCTGAGGAGACTGACATGACCATGGATGGACAAAGAAAAAGGAGGAAACCAAAAGCACACTACATACAACAACCATTATATATTATATATGATTAAAACATTGTCATGTCCTTGTTTGTCTTTCTCTATCCTCTTGTTTTTCAGTATGGTTTTGTTGATTTGTTAATTAGATGTTGATCTTGTTATTCATTGGTGTATGAACAGAGAGTATGAATAGAGAGAATATATAAGCACATTATAAAATTGTTGGAACGGTTTCTATTTTGTTTGTTTGTTGCTGAGAGCCGTTGTAAGTGTCGGTACTTGTTGAGAAAACTGATGTATGAATTATGTTACCTTTTGTGCAGTAGGATCCAAAAGATGGAGTCCATTAACATGTTCGCATCATTTTATATATATATACACACACGCACACACACACTTTTGCTTGTTTATAAGTTTATTTAATTTGAGGATTCCTCAAACAGCTCAACTATGAGAATCTATTTGCACCTGGGTTAAGAAAAGTATTAGTCATAAAGTACAGCAAATTTCACTCTTAAGCACTAGTTGCATTTGACTAGCCAGGCCCAAATATCATTAAACTTCATCCCTTTCAGCTTTGTTTATTATATATAATACAGCAAAAAAAATAATAATAATAAAATAAATAAATAAATAAAAAAGCCAAAGTACAATTTTGAAGTCAGAAACTTGTTTTTACAGTTATTCCAAATGCACACAGGCAGCAAAGCTAACTAATGTATTTAGAAATAAAATGAAGTAGCTATGTTCACTAGCAAGCTAGCTAGGACTAGACGGACTACTATTTTGTGTAATGCGATAGCAAAGTTTACTAGCAGGTTAGGTAATGTGTAATTATAGTCCAATTTGCTAGCAAGCTAAATACACTAGACTATTCTAATCCAGCAGGTTCAATCAGCAGCAAAATAGCTAACCTTAGATTATTATGTGTCATACAGTAAGTAAATTCACTAGCAGACTAGCTACATTGGATTAAGTGTCATTCAGTAGCTACTGTAAATTCAGTAGGAAGCTAGCTAACAAGATAACTGTTCAGAACGGTTATCATGGTCAGATATTAGATTATTATGTATAATCCACTAGTAACCTAGCTAACAATAGATTAGAACAATATGATCAGACAAACTACTATACAGTGTAGAACAGAGTTACTGACAACCTGTTTAATCTTAAGCTAATTATTATAGTGTGTTATTATAGCCACATTTTATTATGTGCAATCCAGTAGCTAAAATCAGTAGCAAGCTAGCTAGCATTAAGCTAACTTGTGTTATAATTGTGATAATCTAAACTGGCAGACATGTTTGTTTGCTACTTGCTACCTAGGTAATCTATGGTATTACTAACAACTAAATTGTGTACAAATATATATATTTTTATTTTCGCCCAGGTACAAATGGGATCTTTCTTCAAAGTATGCGCATTATTAATGATGGACTCTGTAGACAAGGGGACTTTTGGAGCTTACTGTACATGTAGTACGTGTATTTGAAGCATCTCTGATGTCAGCCTGTTACACGATGCACTCAGGAGGTATTCAGCACATGAGCAGAGAACCTATGAAGGCAGTGCATGGAGCCATGGATGAATCCAACAGCTGGATGAATGCGATCTTGACCTTTATGACTAATTTGGTAACACCGGAGGAGGAGGAAGAAGAAGGTATATTTCATATAGAATTGCACTCCATTCCCAATAACAGAGTTAACACACTGACACAAGCATAACGCCTAAAACCACTGGCAGAGGTTTGATTTGACGAGATTTGGCTTATAATAAGTTTTACTATGAATCGGTTCCATTGGTGGTCACTGTGTTTTACTGCTGGGGGGAAATGTCACATGTCTAGAGAAATGACATTCACACAGAGATTAGGAAACTCTGCTATCATATCCAAACAGCAGGCCCAGAAGAACACACTCGGGGAGGAACCATCAGATAGCCAACATGCTGAAATCAGATCAGACTTCACCTTCTGTGCAGCCTCTGGCTAAATCTGGCTCTGGTTTAACATGCTGGCAGAGGTCACATGACAAACCCATTTAAAGTAATAGCTTGAGTTGATATGAAAATGAAACAACTTTTCCTTTATCCTAAATGTAGTGGATCACTCAAGACAAGTGTCTTTAGTTTTGCACTTAAGCTATGAGCCTAATGCTACTATAAAACAAGGGAACATTAAAGCTACAACAGAATGCCTAATTCATCACAAGCAACATGTATTTTTAGCCGTTTTAGATTGTTAACGGTCACAGCACTACCACATGCACACATGACACACCGCAGTAACGGCCTGATACTGTGGTTGTATGAGAGAAGAGGTGATGGAATTATTGATGAAATTTTTAATAAGCAATGGGATACTGTTTTTGCAGCTTTTCCCATCAGAGAGGACATTTGAGACAGAAGGATGAGGCTCTGTACCTGCAAGTGTGAAACCTTATGCTGTGTACAACGTTTGTTATGATTATGAGTCTGCAAAATGAAAAAATAAAACAGAAAAAAAAGAGAGCTACGCATTTCTCTCAGTTGCTTTCATAATGTCTCTTTCTACTTGCACTCTACTGCAAAATACACATTAAACACTATGCAAATGACCAGTGCGAGGTTAAAACCAGAGAGGACACCTTTAGTTCAACACCATTTAGCTCTACAGCACTTCAGAGGACAACTACACTGACAATGAGAAGGTCACATATGCAGTTATGACACCATTAATGATCAGTCTAAGTATGCCCATCTGATCTAGAGTTTAAATCTGAGTCCATTACCAGTTTTTATCAAATTTCTCTAATTATATTCCTAAAAAATAGATCTTTTTTCACTAATATTGCCATTTTATTTCACACTGTAACTATGAAAATTATGGGGCAAATGTAAGTCCCATATAAGTCCAAAGCAATAAGAATTAATAATAACATAAAATACATACATGACTCTCCATCCTAATGGATAATATTATAGATACTAAAAGTGCAACATAAAGCCTAAGGTTTGTTCTTATTGACTGCAGTAAGAAATAATAAGAAATGCACAGATGGCCATCCCTACTAATATATAACTTTTACATAGATTATAGATATTCAATATCTCCAAAGTTTAATTTTCAGTCCAATGGTTTGTTCTAATACACTCTAGCTGTGCAAATATTGGGACAATATACTGTACAAGACCCTTATACATCCACAGTCCACTGATTCGTTCTGTTAGTGTTAATGATAATTACATAAAATGCGTATATGGATATCTGCACTAATGGCCAAATATTTCTAAGTGACTGGACACAGTAAAAATAAAATTATGAAATGCGTAATGAGATTATACATTAGTGTCTAATATGTACTGTATAAACAGTAGATTCAATATACTTTGCTGTATGTCCAAAGTCCAAATGGGTTGTTCTAACTAGCTGTGAAAATATTGGGGCAAAGTATGAGCCCCTTTTAAGACCAAAGTTTAGAACAAAGTCACCTTGTGTGAAAAGTAGAACTTAGAAACACTGAAATGTATGTAAATATTTCATAGTATTTGGTATGTCCCCCGTTTTGTCCTTAATGAGAGTGTGCACTCGAGCTGGCATGGACTACACATGTTTGTGCAATACATTACGATCCAATTTATATCAAATCCAAGAGAAAAGCTTCTATTGTTTTCCAATTTTAAATGAAAAAAAAAAAAATCCCAGATTTTCAATGTGGTCAGTCTTTTGGACCCCATTGTATTAATAACATTAATATTAATAATAACATTAAATGCATACAGAGACATCCATATCTACTAATATCTACTGTTAAAAATCCAATATAAGGCTTAAACTGACTCTGTCACTGTCTGTAACCTAAGGGAGATTAATCAGTAAGAATAATAATATGAAGTACATAATACATATACAGTACATTTACTAATATATAATTTCAAACATCAAAAGCCTTACTTTTTCAAATAAGAATGCAATTTTCTGCTAATATATTATAAATTTCAAACAAAATTTCATATATTTTTTTTCATAAATATAAGTCACATATTTCACACTGTAAGTCATAAAATTGGGGGAAATAAAAGTCCCACATACATCTAAAGTCCAAAACGTATAATAAATATACTATGCTGTGACTGTGAGCCTTAATAATAATAATAACATGATATGCATAGACATATACCCGTCTAAAAATATATTGTATTAAAATGGTATAATATAAGACCCATGTGACTGGAAGTAATGATAATGAGAATGTAGAATAAATAATGACTCTACGGCAAATAGTTTCAATATACACCAAAAGGCCAATATATGTTCAATGGCTAATTGGCTCAAATCAATCAATATCAAAATCAAATCAATATCCATTTTAATAGAAGTCCAGTATAAGCACTTAGCTTGATTCTAAGTAGCTGGAAGCATTGAAAAGCATTAAATGTATATATGATCAGCCCTTACTAATAGTATATAGATTGCAGACATTCAATATAAATCCAAAGTCCAATATAAATCCAGTGGTAATCTCTAATTGTCTAATGAATATATTTGGGCAATATACAGTATGAGACCCTTTTAGCTCAAAGTCTAATCTAAGTCAAAATGTTGGTTCTAATTTACTGAGCAACAAAGATACTAGCATACAACATGTAGATGTTCATCTACAATATAAGATAAGATAAGATAAGATAAGATAAGTTAATGCTTTATTAATCCCCAGATGGAGAAATTAGAGATTTTAATGTTTGTAATATCATATATTATATCATATATCATATATTACTGTATGTAATATCATACATTTACTGAAAGTCCAATGTAAGTTGTCCTAACTGAATAAAAGCAGTAACCATAATAACAAAAAATGCATAGAAGGCTGTGATTTCGTTATAGTGTTAAGACCAGTACAACACCAACAGTTTGATTTAACCGACTGATCAACTGTAGCTGTGAAAAATGCACTATATGGCCAAAAGTTTGTGGACACCTGACAATCACACCCATATGTGCTTGTTAAACATCCTGTTCCAAATTTAGTCTCTATTTGTTGTTATAATTAACCTCCACTCTTCTGGGAAGGATTTCCACTAGATTTTAGAACATGGTTATGGGGATTGTTGCCATTTCAGCCACAAGAGCATTAGTGACGCCATGCACTGATGTCAGGTGAGGAGGCCTGGGGCTCAGTTACCATTCCAATTCATCCCAAAGGTGTTCAGTGGTTCTTCCACACCAAGCTTGGCAAATTATGTCTTCATGGACCTCACTTTGTGCACGGGGGCATTGTCATGCTTGAACATGTTTGGAGCTCTTAGTTCCAGTGAAGGGAACTCTTAATACTACAGCATACAAAGACACTCAAGACTCAGTTGTGTGCTTCCAACCTTGTGGCACCAGTTTGAGGAAAGACCATATATGGGAGTAATGGTCAGGTGTCCACATACTTTTCGTCATATAGTGTAGTATAAACCAATAATACAGACCATTGATTTTCATCCACAATGATTGAGCCAATATGTTTTGCAAATATTTTCAGCATCTGTGGCAAACACAAATTTGATAATATACAATATAAGTGTGACAAATAAAAGAAAAAAACAAAACTAAATTACAGCCGCTCACTATGACAGCTTCAAAGCTCCTTGTTGTGGATTCTACTAGTTTCTGGAGCTGTACTGGAGTGATGAACACCGTTCTTCCAAAAGATACATTTTTGATCACGGTGGTGGAGAGCACTAGAAACACACAACACTCCGAAATCTCCCACAGGTGTTCAATTAGATTGAGATCTGGTGAGTGTGAAAGCCAAGGTATATCATTTATATGGTTTTCAAGGGGTCATCCTGGAAAAGACCACTCCAGGCAGGATTGAAGTGATTCATCATAGCATAAATGTGTTCAGTCAGAAGAACTTTGTATTGATTAGCACTGACTGTCCTCAAAGGGGATTAGTAATGCCAAACCATGCCAGCAAAATTAAATAGAAAACTTCCTGAAATTTCCAACAACAGACCACATTAGGTCTAAGCTCACATTATTTTAGGACTTAGCACAAGGGAACAATAATAAATATAACAAGAAAATGGTGATGATGGTGGGACCCCCTACAACCAACCCTGCCACACAAAGATCCCCCCCACTAACAACCCCACTACACCACCACCACACCAGCAAACCCCTACTTAGAAACCTCCACCCAATCACCCCCTCCCACTAATACCACCCAACCCCAGAAACACCCCACTTCTCCACCCTACTACCACCCACCCAGCTCCAATAAACCCTCCAATGCCTGGACACCTCTTTGAGAACTACTGATGTAAAGTATGCAACATCAAACCAAAAAAGAAATACATAAATAAAATCTGACCAGGGTATTGAAATAGATTTCAATTACGTATTCATTTCTTCAAACAGCTTCAAGGAAATCCACCTATTTAAAACACAGTAGTGATCACAGTAGTGGGCTCAGACTCTCTGGACTGTCAGAAGTGCTCTGTCAGTGCCTACAGCTCTACCAGCTCCACTGCCCTGCTTAATTTGGAAAGCTAATGGTCAGCGCTGGTCTTTTTTAGCATTCATACACACACACACACATACACACACACACACACACACACACACACACACACACACACACAAAACACACACAGTATTTCCGTACAACCCCAATTCATGAAATAAAACACGTATTTTTTAATCCTATATTAGTGTGTTGTGTGTACATACATCATACACAGCAGTGTGTTCAAGCTTCCTTGAACCTTCCTGACCTTGATTTGAAATATAAAGTGTCTGGTTTCTAGGTCTGGCAATATATCAACTCTTTTAGTGGAGCATTGAAAGCATGTGGGGTCTGGGAAGTGTGTTAGATGTAGAGAAGAGAAATAAACTAGGCTTTAATCTCAGACTTTACTGCAAGGACTGCAATGTTTGGCATAGATTTCAAATATACTGTATTTATGAAACATGGCAATAACTGTAGGCAAACAACAACAACAACAACAACAACAACAATAATAATAATAATAATAATAATAATAATAATAATAATAATAATAAAGGTTTATTTAGACTGTACCGTTAGCATACTGAAATGAAAAGCAGTCCGTAGCTTGAGCTCTCTATACAGTATGTAAATGAACAATGTGCCTACATTTGAAAGAATTTCTTAGATTAATCAGAATTACTGTATGTGATTATTGTCTTATTGTGTTATTTGGTTACACTTTACTTAAGGGTGGTGTTTATGTACTACATGAAACCTACATAAGCCCTTTCTGACACAAACCTACTAAAATATTTAGAAAGACTTATTTCTGTAGGTTTCTACAGAGAAAAAAGTCACATGGTGGTTATTTTTTAATAAGGTTTGTCAATGAATAAATATATTAAGGCCCTGAGTTAAGTTTCTCAATTTCAATAAAAGAAAAAATACTTAACTTGCGTGACATAGTATGGCATTCACACAAACTATTATGTTATGCAATTTGTGCCCATGACTTTGATATTTAGTGGCAACAGCATAATTGACTATTCATTTCTGAGGATGCTGTATTAAAATATAACCACTATATCACCTCAAAACTTCAATATATTAGTTATGATGAATAATTTCTCATTTGTTTCAAGTTTACATAACACCTGAGTCAAGTGACATACGGTTATAACATTAAGAGCGTGACAACTGACTTTATATCCCAGGGTACTTCAAGTGTGCCACATAATAGTGATAAAGTCAAATATAAATAAGTCTGTCTTTGCAATACCATGAGAAGTTTTTTTTTTTTTTTAGTTTTTTTATTAAACCTCTTAAAGAGTAAAATTAAGCTCATTTTAATTAAGGGCCAGAGATGATGGCCTTTACTCATCAAAGTTGCATATGATTAAATCATAAAAACATGTGTATGGAAATTCCACCAACAGTTTCATAATTCATCCTAATTTCCTTAGAATCTTAGAACTCACGTCTGTGTATGTGTAAATTCGAACGTAATGTTTTAAAACCTGAAAAATGATTCATTTGCAGTAAAAAAAAAAAAAAAATCTAATCTACTGTAATATCAATTTCCTTAATAATTATAGCAAATAGAAAGTAGAGTAGTATAAGCAGTAGCGATAAAAATAACAAGTTTAGTCGATAATCACACTTGTGTAGATTTGTGTTGAGCCTCATATTAAAATATAGGTAGCAGGTTTTAATGTCAACGTTTTAATTTGTCACTGGGAATCTGAGCTACAGATGTGGATCGTTATTAGCTTGACCGAGTAACAGGTGCATTTACATCCAAGAGGCACGATGAAGCTTTGAACTGGATGCGGAGTCTTGTGCTTACGCGCTATTCAAAGATGCTTGGTTATAATTGTGTGCAAAATTTTTTTCAACAATAAAACTCAATTAAGACACAAATGTATTCCTTTTGCTCCATTTGATTACTTTTAGCGTTTGTTCAAATATATTTATAAATGAAGCTTGGACTCCATTTGACTCAGTCTGACAGTATGATCTGAGTACTGAAATGAATAAAAACCATAATAAATAGTTCTCAATAGTGTAATAGTGAAACTCGTTTTAAGGCTAAAAAACGACTGTCATTACATTATAATGGAACTGTTATAAGCATTCCTATAAGCGAACATACCAAAGCCAAAGAAAATATATATTATATAGCTTTGCTGTTGCAAAGTCATGAATGCTATTATTAAAACCTTCACTATAGTCTTTCCCAGAACGGTTTTAATTTTTATAAGTACAGTAGTATTATAGCACTTCAGTAGTATGTAGTATACTACATGAGACACAATAGAGCGTCTTTTAAAAGTGTTCATCTTTGTTCCTTTTTTAACAAACCTTGACACAATTCTATTATCATTATGCGCCTCTGAAATGCCAAAATTACTGTGCGTATTTATAAAGTCAGATGTCATGATGTTCTCATGCAAGCCTGGAAAGAGTCATGTCACTAATTAATGTCAACTAAAATTGGTAACTTGTCTCAGGTTTTATGTCAACTTGACATCAAAAGTGAGGAAATTAATCTTTATGTCAGCTGACAACTGTTGCAGAGGTGCCAATGTACCTAACAAGAAAATCCTAGTATGCAGGATGGCTCCATAACAGCATAAATAATAATAATAATAATAATAATAATAATAATAATAATCAGCACAGATCATAAACAGGACATTCTACCTACCCCTCGTTTTTGCTTACCAGAGACCAAGGCCACACCTTCATGCTTTCTATTTTCTCACAAAAGCCAAGTTATGTGAATTCATAGGTTGAAAGGTACCAGGAATAAAATGCATCTTTAACTTCCTGCATCCTTTGCCTCTCAGTGAACTGGTGAATTTTATTTGCATTTGGTCTGAGAGATGCTTTATCTGAGAAAGCAGAAAGTGTAGTTTTCAGATGGCTTCTAGTAAGAGCGACCTCTGCTATTGAAAGAAGCATTTATAAAAGTTGATGTTGGTTTATGTCATCCATCCTTTCATTTTCCATACCGCGTATCCTACACAGGGGTGCGGGGGAGTCTGGAGCCAATCCCAGGGAACGTGGGGCACAAGGTGGGGGACACCCTGGACAGTGTGCCAACCCATCACAAGGCACAATCACACACACATTCACACACTACAGACAAGGAAATGCCAATCAGCTTACAATTCATGTCTTTGGACTGGGGTAGGAAACCGGAGTACCAGGAGGAAACCCCCGAAGCATGGGGAGAACATGCAAGCTTCACGCACACAGGGTGGAGGCAGGATTCTAACCACCAACCCTGGAGGTGCAAGGCAAACGTGGTAACTGCTTTTATTTCAACCAAATTTGAGCTAAAACACTTCATCTGGGGTACTGAGGTTAATATCAGGGTTAGCTGTAAGTGTAGGCAAGCATTAATGCTCAAGTCAATAGAAATACCTCGATAATATAATAATAACACTGTGTGTGGGTGTGTGTGAGTGAGGGAGAGAAAAAAACGCATGCCATGTTGACCATATAAGGAATGAATCTGGCGTCACTGTAAATGCCATATGTGAGTGTCTAACAGATAAAGAGGACTCCAGTGAACGCAACACATTTTGGCAAGAAAACCTCCTCTCTAAGCAAAGCCAAGTCATTTCCAACACCCAAATAATACCTCGCAGTCTTCCTCCCAGCATAAGCAACACAGTGAACCACCCATGTGTCCAGATCCTTACTGGAACATAAATAGATTTCTGCACAGATCACAGCCATATTGAATCAAACGTCCCTGTGGACTGACAGGCTAATGAAGTAATCACACTGACTCATACGTACGTGAAATGAAACCTGACATTTACCCTCCATATGTACAGTAACAGTGATGACACAGTAATATATTGCTGCATACTCAATATACAGGATATCATCTTTCATTTGATGAGGTCGTTCCCTCCTTCTCGAATATGAACGTGACCGTATGTTAACAGTTAAACACGGATAACGTAGATATTGACGTACTGTATGTTGGATATTTTAATCTATGCTTTTCTAATCGGTGTCTGTTTTTAGAGTCAGTATGCAATACTCTTAATATTTAGAAATAAATGCAACTTAGAGTTTATTCGTCTTCATCTAGAATAGTTCATCTAGAAGAAATCACGCTTAACTAGCAATGTTTTAGACATCTTTAGGCAGACTGACTGGTTTTACCACCGTGTTTGATGTTTGCGAGAATAAAAAGTAAATAAAAACATGCCCACATCATTTTTCCGTCTAATATATATCCGGTCTCTTAACGTTTGACGTGTCAGGTTTGTAGAAAAAACCCAATTGATAAAACCCATTTGTGGCCAAAACAGCCCAGAATTTTTTGGCTGATTGCTAGGACTCAGCCACAGCAATATCCGATGGGTTTTCCCAGACTTCCACACGTTGTAGCCATAACTTCTTTTGCCTCATATTCACCTTTGCAACCAATTTGAGTATCCAGCAATACCTAAAGTGGGCAATGTAGGGAAATATGACAATTTCAGTTTTATGATAAAGCATGTAAATAAATAATCATTATATGAATATACTGAATGATCTATTCTGCATTTTCACATTTCCATTTACCTTTTGTAGTTATTATTTAGTCAAATAACCGTGTGCATGTGTGTTTGTGTGTGTCTGCGTTATCTTGTTTGAAGATTTAGAGATTTGGTCAGAAATAATTTGCCATTAATTGTGGACGAGTCTTTGTCCTCTCTGATCCACGTTCATGACTGTTTCTGTCCTCATTAATATTCCTCTCTAACATTCAGCATTTTTCTCTTTTTCCTGAAGTGGAATGGCAAGCAGTGAAGAAGAAAGGTTAGTATTGAAAGCTTAGTCACCTGGTTACAGGTTACAGGTGTACAGAATGGTCACTGTCAAGCAAATGGGAGAAGTTCAATAATAATAATAATAATAATAATAATAATAATAATAATAATAATAATAATAATGGTGTTTGAGTTTTGGTGAAGTAGTTTGGGTTGAGTTTTATTCTTTGGATGAAAATGCATAACAATTTTATTTGTATTTTTGTTATTTGGCTATATTTGGTTATTTAACTATTTGGTACACATTTATCTGACAAAAAAAACACAGAATCAAACAAGCAAACAAAAAAAGTATTTATCAGCCAAACAAACAAACAAACAAACAAAGAATTGATTAATTCAGTTAAACAAACAAGAAAACAAATAAATAATGCTTCAGCAGCCAGTGCTTGGCCCCCTTATAGTAATACCCATGATACAATGCACATGCTGTGCTTATATATACTACCTGTTACACATATTTACTACATTTGTACATTTGTAAAGTGTTTTACAGGAAATATGTCAAACAAATAAAATACACATAAACAAGTTCATTAACATATACAGTACTATGCAAAAGTTTTAGGCACCCTATTTTAGTACAAAATCTGTTATAGATTTTTATTTTATGACTTCTACAGTATCAAGTCGGTACAAAAAACATTTTAGATTCCCAAACATTAGTTCTCCAGCACAAAATGAAATGTTACAGAAAAATATTTGCATGTCAGTAAAGAAAGCAGCGTATTAAGTGTTAAGAGACACTTTTCAGACAAAAAACACACTGAAGGCTGCTGGGTTTCGCTGCGAGAATAAGAAGCAAGCGCGACAGTCAAAGAACCGTGTCTGGTTCTGCAAGATGCTCAATAAAACTTACAGCTCATTTCCTTATGAAACTGCACACATTGTATTGGAGACTACTATTTTTATTTTCATTTTTATTTTTTTGTCACGCCAAATATTGACTTGTAAATGACTGTTTCATTTACTACTATGGACTGCTCTTTACTGTATTTAAAATTTTTTTTTAGAAACTTTTATTTTCATTATTTTGAAGACATCTTTGCTCTACAACATTTCTTTGCATCTGCCTAAAACTTTTGTACAGTACTGTAAAAAAAAGCGGTATTAAGCAAAAAAGTATGCCAACAGCTCTCATGTGTTTAGACGGAGAAAATCTGATTCATTTCAGTCAGGTTCAAACACATTTTAAATTCAAAACCTGATCACAACTAATCTCGTATTAGCGTATTAGCGTATTAGCACTAATTAATTTTTCCTTTGAGAGAAATGCATTATGCTTTCATAGAAACTTCAGAATGCCATGAAATACAACACTTTAAATTCATGCCAAATGAAAAATCATGCCACGAAAACATGACCCATCATGTAATCCTTCAAAAAATGAGAAACTGTGAGGAAGTAAACTAATGAGCAACACAATTTCTAATTTGTACATTTGCTGTAATTGTATTAAACAAACATACAAACATCAGAAAAAAGCTGGTGAAGATAAAATATACTGTATTTGGGAGAGAGCAGTGCAGTATGATGTGTGTGAAGGGAAATGTCATTAGACTTAGCCTAAAACTAAATGCTGTTTTACTCTCACTTGTTCAGTCACACATTTTTATTTTATGCAAATGTATAATTCCCAACATTAATGCTCGTTTCTTCCCTCATTATTCCAGGAGAATTCCTACCAACAAGAAAAAAAGGTTTGTGATTTATAAAAAATAATTGAAGTCAAAAAGAGATCAAATGCTGAAAGTATATTAATAAACACATGACATTTTAGTGTCACAAAATTCTTTTTGATTTTTTTTCTTCTTCTCATGATTAACAAAATGAATGCCTGTACCTTATTAGCACATTGGTGAGAAAGTAATTAACATTAAAGCAATGAGCACGTCACTCCATTATCCATTAACAGCTTTATGAGATGATCGTTAAATCTTTGCGCTTGAAATACAGCCGTGACAGCGCGCACATCTAAAAACCTTTCAGCTTCAGCTAATTTAGTCGACATAATGAAGAGGGGAGTTTGTGAATACAGAGTAATCCTGCTTTTGTTCTGTGTAGACATTTTCATTTAATTAAACCATCCTTTTTGCAAATGATGCTTTCATAGTTGCTAATGTTTGCTTTTCTTAATCACATTTAAACTCATCTTATACCACACTGTTGAATTCTCAGTTCTCATTGGTCGGGTGTTGATTAACTTTCTATAGCAGCAACTTTGACGGTCGTTTTGGCTGTAATTCAAATCAAGGGTTTTTGTCATAAACATGCCTTCCCCAGTACCCCTTTGGACAAAAAAAATGCCCTAATGGCTGTCCTTCAAATGAAAAAAGCGTGCCTCTTAAGTATATAACTTGAAAATGTGATACAGTGTATAAAATGTGATGTAGTGCTCCAATAGCTGCCCTTCAAATGAAAAAAAAAAAACCTTCATAAAACACCCTCTATGGTGCCGCTACGTGTGAGGAAAGATGATAAAGTGCCCTCTAGGGTGCCCTTCCACTGGAGAATATGCAATGTAAAACCCTATAGTGTTCCCATATTTGCAAAGAAAAATGAGGAATTTGCCCTCTAGGATGCGCTTCCATTGGAGATTGCATGGTGCAATGCCCTATAGGGTTTCCGTACATGCAATGAAACATGATAAAATGCCCTTTAGGAGATGCAGTACCTTGTAGGCTTCCCTACATGTGAGAAAATGAGATTAAGTGCCCTCTAGGGTGTCTTCAGGTAGAGAATATGTAACGAACTGCCATATAGGGTTCCCTACATGCAAGAAAGCATGATGACGTGCCCTCTAGGTCACCCTTCCAGTGGAGAATATGTGATGAAATGCCCTCTAGGGGTTCCTTAAAAAACCCAACTTCCCCTCTATGGTGCATCTATAGAAGAATAAAAAATGAGATAATGCCCTCCAAGTGCTCTGTTTATTTTTTGTACCCCTGCCTCTAATGTCAGCTAATGTCTGCCAGCTGACTGAAACAGATCAAATATATTAGGTGTCATTTTTTTTTTATGAATAGAAATTGCTAGCGTTGACAAATTGCTGTGGTATAAGAGGAATAAACCAATTCATAGTGTGTTGTTGTTGGAAAATAGAGTATTACATCACCTGATGATGTATTATTTCCCTTTAACAGCATGCCCCATTTGTGTCTTATTCTTTACTTATAACACTGAATAATTTATATACATTTTGCATGTTTTCAAATAATTTTATGCTTAATATTCATGGAAAGGGGCTGCTGTCATCATTTTAAGTGATCGTGACTGATTTGACTTTTTACAAGGAAATTAAAATGGTAAAAATATTAAATCCTAGCCTGTAAACTTCTTTTGTCTACTTGTTGGCTGGTGGCTAATGTTAAATTAAAAACAAAAAACAAATCTACAGTTGATTGCTTGAGCTAAGCAGCATGTAAACGCCTACACAATTATTGTATTTTCATAGAAGTGCTAAAAGCGTGAACAGTCATTAATTAAAACAGGATGTTTTTATTATTCACCTCTGGATCAACACACAATAGCAGCTTATTTACATATTGATTTTTAGCTACAACGATCAACAACTATGGAGCAGCTGTATGCATGGGTATTAATCTTATTCAAAGTGTATGCAACAAGCTGCAAGTTTAAGGTGACACTCTTGTAAAAGCAACTTCTGGACATAAGCAGCATTGTCCGTCTAATGCAGTTTGGATTGTTGCTTTTTTCATGAAGCTGTTTCTTATTGTGTACATCATTTATTCAGATTTTGTTACCTAAACAACTTCAGTTGCAGCGCTGCAGGCAAAAGAAATCATTCAGAAGGAGGAAGACGAGAAGAAGCTGAAGGAAGAGGAGGATGAAGAACAGGAGGAGGAAGATGAGGAACCTTCTGCAGTGAAGGAGACAGGGGAGAAAAGAGAAAAGGATGAAGATGAAGAAGATGAGGAAGACGAGGAGGCTGATGCAAAGGCTGACAGAGTTGAGGATGAGCATCAAGTCAAGGCAGAAAAAGAGAAAGAAGAGAAAAAAGCAAAGCCTACCAAAAAGCCTGAGGTAGACGCAAAAGAAAAGAAGAAGAAAAATGAAGAAAAAGAGGTAGATGAGGATGAGGAAGAAAAGCTAAAGCCTGAAGCAGGTGTAGAAAGGAAGGAAAAGAAAGAAAAGGAGAAAGCGGAGAAGGAAAAGAAAGAAAAGGAGAAAGCGGAGAAGGAAAAGAAAGAAAAGGAGAAAGGGGAGAAGGAAAAGAAAGAAAAGGTGAAAGGGGGGAAGGAAAAGAAAGAAAAGGAGAAAGAGGAGAAGGAAAAGAAAGAAAAAGAGGCAGAGGAGGGGGAGGAAAAGCCTGAAATAGATGCAGTGAAAAAGGAAAAGAAAGAAAAGATGAAAGGGGACAAGGAAAAGAAAGAAAAGGAGAAGGAGAAGAAAGAAAAAGAGGCAGAGGTGGAGAAGGAAGAGGAAAAGCCTGATGTAGTTGCAGTGAAGAAGGAAAAGAAAGAAAAGGAGAAAGAGGAGAAGGAGAAGAAAGAAAAAGAGGTAGACATGGAGGTAAAGGAGGAGGAGGAAAAGCCTGATATAGTTGCAGTGAAGAAGAAACAGAAAGAGGGAGCCGACAAAACAAAAGAGGAAAAAACGGCTGCTTTTAAGGAAGATGCTGAAGAACAGAGAGCAGCAGCAGACCAAACAGACGCAGCAACAGAAATAGATGCTGATGAAGATGTTGGAGAGGAGGATAAGGACGCTGACAAGATCTCTGAATTTGAAGAAGAGAAAAAAGCAGCAACAGAGCCTGTTGATGTGGCAACAAAACAAGAAGCAGCAGAACCTGCTGATGAAGATGAAGAAGAAAAAGAGGCAGGCAAGGAAGAGGAAGTCGTCACTGATGATGTTGCTACCTCTGAAGAAAGTAAAGATGATAGTGATGATGATGAAGAAGAAGAAGCACTTACAGTTCCAACAGCTGACAAAAAAGATGATGGGGATGAAAAACCTGCTAAAGTCATTGATGACAAAATAGCTCATGAAAAAGATGAGAAACATGAGGAAGATCTCAAAGACACAGCTAAAGTGGACACTGCAGAAGAGAGCGATGACGACCAAAAAGACAAAGATGACCAAATTGAAGACGAGGTGGAGGAAGATGCTCTGAAGGCTGAGCAGGAAACCAGAGATGATACAACACTCATTGCTTCTGCAACACTACAAACTGGTAATGTTTCTGAAACAGATGTTGATGATGATGAATTAATAAGAATGGATGTAGAGGGCAATAAAATATGACAAAGCTCCTAGTCTAGTCGAGAATTGGAAAGGGGTTGCACAACTATTCATTTTTAGTGGTCAACACTGTTCTCTACGCTGTGCACATGCTTGGTCACGCACTGCTGATGATGCTCCCATGCAGAAAAAAAATTAAACCAGTTGATTGCAGTGCAATTCGGACCAGCTACAGGCATACTTCACTCTGATAACAGAAAGAAAGTGTCAAACTTCACCCCAATGTACAGCCATGCACAGGCTACAGACTACCCATCCAGTTCCAATGCTTTAAAAGAAAACAGGGGAAATATATATACACACACATCGACACGCCTTCCTTTGATGGTTGATGCTACATCTTCAGCAGCATCTGCCAGGTGTTTTCCAGGCTGATAATGACCCAAGACTTAAACTGCCATGTTCAACTCTGGCCTCAGTAGCATCCAAAAAACTAGTCTGGACCAGCCTGTCAGCTGACATGCACCACTCTAGTTCAGTCAGATTGGATAGTGAAGTGCCCATGTCATTGAATTAAGTTTTTTTTGCATTGCTGGTCATGACAGAATTCACCATTCCACAATGCAAGGACTTTAATTTAAATGTTATTTCGTTTTAAAGGATGGCAAAATTGCAGGTTTAGTCAGAATTCTTTTGGGAGAGGATGGAAGCAAAATAGAATAAACAAATCTTTGTGTAAGTTTACACAATGTGCAGCTGACTGTAGAAATTCATCTAGCATGAATATAAGTATTGTCTGCCTACTGCTATTTTTTCTACTGCCCTGCTAGTTTATGCAAACCCTACAATTGGCTCAGGAGAAACAGTTTTTGTTTGTTTGTTTGTTTAGTGTTGTTTTTTAATAACAGAAATAGCCTGGCAATAGAGATGCAATTCAGGACACAATTGACAATGGATAAATATTTACACAGCAAATGGCTCAGCTGATCTGATGATCTTAATCATGGCAACAGACAAGCTAAAAACAATGCAACCATTGGAACTGCAGCGGGAAGACTGAGGAGCTTAAATTTGCTGTGGGTATTTCTGAACAGATGGCATGGAAGAAGAGGGGGGAGAGATTAAAATGATTAGGTAGGAGAGATTGAGAAAGATCACGATAGTGATGATAATAGTGTAATATCACCAAAAATTGGTTTCAAACTAGCTAAAAATGATACAGGAAGAAAGATGGTGAGGCAGATGACTGTCCAACCTAGACATATTGTAGATGTACACCATGAACAGAATGAACCACTTGTATGAGCTACAGTGCTGTGAAGTTATTCTGTGTGTATATCTCATACTACATAGTTTTAGATCTTCAGACAAAATACAACATAAAACAAAGGCAACCTGAGTAAACACAGGTTTTGACTGACTTTTTTTTATTGAAGCAAAAAAGTTATCCAAAACCTATCGCCAGTGTGAAAAACTAATTGCCCCCTTAAACTTAAAATCTGGTTGTGCCACCTTTAGCAGCAATAACTACAACCAAACATTTCCGATAACTGGAGATCAGACTTTCACTTACTTCTAGGACTAGGACTTACTTCTATGCTTTGGATCATTGTCTTGCTGCATAATCCAGTTGTGCTTTAGTTTCAATTTACGGACTGAAGACCAGCCATTCTCCTTAAGGATTTTCTGGTATAGAGCAGAATTCATGTTTCCCTTGATTACTGCAAGTTGCCCAGCCCCTGAAGCAGCTAAGCATCCCCACACCATCACACTTCCACCACCATGCTTGACTGTAGCTATGATGATCTTTTTGTGGAATTCATTGTTTGGTTTACACCAGATATAACATGACCGCTGTTTTCCAAACAGTTCCACATTCGACTCATTGGTCCACAGAACATTCTCCCAAAAGGTTTGAGGATCATGAAGGTGTGTTTTGGCAAAATTCCGATCAGCCTTAATGTTCTTCTGGGTTAGCAGTGGTTTTCGCATCCTTTGCATCGCATCACTACCTTAAACAGCTTATTATTCAATATAAATGGTCTTCAAATCGTGGTAACAGATGCTGTTTGCTAATTAAAAAAAAAGTCAAGATAATGCAACATTAGTTTTTCTCCATGACTGTTTTTGCTCTGCTATTTCCATAAAAAAGCAATAATGCATTTTCTATCCACTGGCTTCTTGGATTTATAGACACCAAAAAACTAGAGGACGAGGCAGTGAAGGAGGCTGAAGTGGAAAAAAAGGAGGATGTAAAAGCTGACGATGAGGAAACATCAAAACCAGTGACTAAAGGTAAGTTATACAGGCACTAGACTAAAGAGTTTAATTGAATATACACAATATAAACAAATGTAATTAACCAGAGCAAGAAAAGCAACCCAGCAGCCAAAAAAATGGAATTTCAAATTGTTATGGGGGTTCCCATGTTCAGCATTGAACCACAGTAGTGGTTAATGGCTAATATGAAAGTAGACACTCAGGGCTTTAAGAATTTGTTTATGAGTTTTATAAGTATTTTTTTTTTTTTTTTACCTAGCCTACTAAGTTTTAATGTTATAATTTTATTGTGGTAGTTGTATACAGTGTATACAACCGTATAGTTGTATACCCCCCCCCCCCCAAAAAAAAAAGAAAAAAGAAAAAATAATACTCTTCCTGTTTTTCATATCTGTGATCATATTACTTCAAAACATCTCCTCACAGAAAACCTCACCACATTAAAGAATAAATCAGGAATCTCCTGGTCCTGTTTTTGTTAAATGCAAATTATTTGTTTTTATCTTTATACTTCCTTGTCAGTAGTAAAAAATAGTCAAGAGCTTACATGTCTTCAGCGTCCATTTTATATGTCTTGTAAGACCATGAAGTTACAACTAAAAAGTTACAACTAAAATTCCCGTTTTAGGCGAACCTGTGGAACAGAATTAGACAGAACTCTAAGGTCATGAAGCTAATTTTATCAGCAGAATGACGCATGAGATAACACAGCATGTCTTCGAGGTCAACATGTACAACTGCCAGCGTTCATGTCTGTGTTCAGGAATTCACAATGCTGCTCCTTTGAAGCCAGAACGCCACATCTTTAGACAAAGTAAAATCCCGAGCCTCGTATGGTTGTCTTAGATCAAAGATAGTATGAGTAATTGGTTTTAATGAGTCTTTAAACTGTAGTTGTTGACGATTTGCTACAGTGGTACAGCATTAGTCACCCAAAACTGCTTTTGAAATCATTACACAACATAAAAAGCATCAACGTGCCTACACTTTTACCCTCAGGAGCAACAGCTGCTATGAATATGCAAAATGTAAATGTCCCTGCTCCTGTACACCTCCTCTCCCTCCCCCTGGGAAAGGTTCATTCATTTAATCAACTCACAAGGCCATCAGATTTTATACATTATTCTCAGTAAAAATGTTTTGATCTATAAACTATATATCATTTTATGACAACACTGATGAATGCTTGAGTCTGATTCATCAGAAGGTGTTGATTCATTTTCTATAACAGCAGCTACAAGGTTTACAATAGTACTTTTGTTTTAATACATTATTATTTCTGTAGTAACGACACACCAGGACATGTATCCTGCTTTACAGTATAAGAATGGATTTTAAAATGTAATATAGTGATAGATAGATAGATAGATAGATTTTCTGTGAGGAGGCTTATACCACAGAGTTTTGATAAGATGGAGTGGTATCATGCAAGTTACGCTTGTGCAATGATAAAGTCCAATGCATAAAACTATATTAAAACTGAAAGCATATTATAAATTGCGTAAATTTCCAGTCGGGTTGCGTACCACTGGTGAATCTTATAGGACCACAGATTGAGAACCACTGATCTAAATAACATAAAATAAGAAGCAAACAATGAACGCAACACAAGCTGATAACAAACAAAGTCTATATAAACACTGGTTAACATCAGAACTGAACAGAACAGACATAATAGTCAAAGGTGATAACAATAATCAGAGATTATGGACAAGGTAGAACTAAAGATAAGCAAGAAGCTAACAGAAGGCTTTTGTGACACTGCCAACTAAATTCATCCATCCATCCCTCCATCTGTCTGTCCATTCATCCATCCATCTGTCTGTCCGCCCATCCATTGGTCTATCCGTCTGTCTATCCATCCGTCTGTCCATCCATCCATCCCTCCATCCGTGTGTCCGTCCATCCATCCACCCGTCTGTCTGTCCGTCCACCCATCCATCCATCCATCCGTCTGTCCGTCCATCCATCCATCCATCTGTCTGTCCGTCCGCCCATCCATTGGTCTGTCCGTTTGTCCATCCATCCGTCTGTCTGTCCATCCATCCATCCTTCTGTCTGTCCATCAATCCATCCATCCGTCTGTCCATCCGCCCATCCAGTGGTCTATCTGTCTGTCTAGCCATCCATCTGTCTGTCCATCCATCCGTCTGTCCGTCCACCCATCCATCGGTCTGTCCTTCTGTCCATCCATCCATCGGTCTGTCCTTCTGTCCATCCATCCATCTGTCTGTCTGTCTGTCCATCCATCCATCCTTCTATCTGTCCATCCATCCATCCGTTTGTCTGTCTGTCTGTCCATCCATCCATCCGTCTGTCTGTCTGTCCGTCCGTCTGTCCATCCATCCGTCTGTCCGTCTGCCCATCCATCCATCCGTCTGTCCGTCCGTCCATCCATCAATCCATCCAAACTTCAGATCCACATTACAGCTCACCTCAGACAAACACTGGTTAAAAAAAAGAGCTTAGTTAACATGGATCCTGATCAGAAAACACTGCACATACAGTACAGATCATTTGATGAAAAGTGAAACCGCACTATATAATATTTTTCTGATTGCTCTAGCTCCCAGCTTGCTCTAATTATTGACTGGGTTTTTTTCCCCAACCAAACAGTACCAGTACTTTTATTAAAACTTGAAACTAATCACACAATCTTTTATATGTTTTTTTTTATTTTATTATTGTATATCAGATGAACCCAAAACGGAGGCACGAGAGGAAAAAGAAGAAGAAACCGAAAGACTAAAAAAGGCAGAAGCTGAGAAAGAAGGTTAGTATTAGGTTTTGCTGGACACTCCATTTTAACTGACTACTACTAAGCAAAAAAAAAAAAAAAAGCTGTTATTTGACAAAGTATGTTAGTGTCACTTTAAGTATTCATATTGTGACATTTTCTGTTATTTATTTAACATTTATATAGTCTCCAGTGTTAGCTTTGTAACGGTTTTCCACCGTTACAAATGTAAATATTAATAAATAAGATTGGGGCAGTGGTGGCTTGGCGGTTAAGGCTCTGGGTTACTGATCGGAAGGCCGGGGTTCACAGCCAAGCTGCCACTATAGCTCTGCTCCAGGGGTCCGATATCATGGCTGACCCTGCACTCTGACCCCAACTTCCTGACATGCTGGGGTATGTGAAGAAAAGAATTCCACTGTGTATATGTGATCAATAAAGACTCATTATCATTATCATTAAAAATATGACATCATCAGCCCTTGATCTTCTTGAGCGAGACTCTTAACTCTTATCTGCTCAGCTCAGCTGTAAGCCACTTTGGATAAAATCATCTGCCTAGTGAGCAAATGTAAATGCAAGTATTAATTTAAATATAAATATGTTAATAAGACAAATGCATGTGCCTAATTGGAGTGATCAAGATCTTGGCATCCTCGAAGAGATCTAGAATAGTTTCTAAGTGTCTAATACAGTAAAAAGTTAAAAATATTTCTCAAGTCGTCTACAATTTTGTGCAACACACCAGGGACCTTTTTTCATTGTTTGTTTTTTTTTTCCTTTTTTTTCAAAAAAATAAAATTGATCTTATTTTGTGTTTTTGTTTATTTGATGTCTTCTGCATAATTGCATACGTTAAAAAAAGAGCAATTGTTACATTTACAAATGTTATCGTTTTATGTTTTTGAGATTACAGATCCGTTTGTCTGTCCTTCTGAGATTATCATTAGCATGGTTTCTCAGGAATGACTGGTTAAATGTTTGCCTCTGCCCTGTGTGCCTGGAGTTTGCATGTTCTCCCAATGCTTTGCAGGTTTCCTTCCCAAGTCCAAAGACATGCATTGTAGGCTGACTGGTATTTCCAAATTGTTCATAGCGCACGACTGTGTCCTGCGATGGGTTGGCACCCCGTCCAGGGTGTCCCCTGTCCTGTGCCCCGAGTCCCCTGGGATAGGCTCCATGCTCCCTGGGACCCTGTGTAGGATAGGCAGTATATAGATAGTATATCTATCTAGAAAATAGATGGATGGATAAAAATTACAGAAGCATTTGTATGTCAGTAAAGATAGTAACATATTACGTAATAGACTAACTTTGAGACAAAAAAAGAACATAATGAAGATTGTTAGGTTTTAGCTGCAAAAACTGTGAAAGTCAGAGTCTCTCACCCTTTCTCGCAGTACACTGGCATTCCATGCCCGAGATGAATGGAAATAAACTTATCGGACATTTTCAATCAGTATAAACAAACGAATTGTTTTATCGCTTCAAGTCTGGTATAAGATTAGTCAGGACACTGTTGGGTTTCTGTGTGCAGAGTATCGTGACTCTGTGTTTAGGTGCTGGTGAGCAGGAGGATGGGAAAGTGGAGGGCTGTGGACCCACTGCTGGGCAAACAGAAAAGTATATCTATCTATCTATCTATCTAGGGAAAAGTATATCTATCTATCTATCTATCTATCTATCTATCTATCACACTTTAATCTCTGTGTGAAAGTTACAGAACGTCAGCACTGTTTTCATTCTTATGAAGGAAAGAGTTACTACAGAGTCACCAGTTTATTGCTTTCTATTGTTCTGAATATATTCCTTTTCTCAGTTGTAATTAATCTATTATTGGTTTGGAAACAAAGCAAAGCTGGTATAACACAGATTTATCTTTTAAATTGTTTTCTAAATCCATTCCGGTCACAGTCAATTTCAGAAGTATTGGCACCCTTCAAAAGAATCGGCAGCAGTCACTAGAAAATAAAGACTGCATAGAATTTTCCACTCAAATTCCACTGGATTTTTCTCTAACGTAAATCATATCACTTTCATTGCTTCTTTTTTTTTTTTTTTTTAAAATATAAAGAATATTATATCCCAAACAAGCAAAACAAGTTCAAAAGTATTCACACCCCCTTTACTTTACTGTATGTTTTCATGAGATGGTGAGCCACTTTTTTAAAAAAACTAATAATAAAACCTACTCTACCAAATGTCACTGGGAGAAAACAAGAGTGAACATGCTGGTTTAATAATGCAAATCCAATATTCTGCCTCCGGGCTGAAAAGATATCAAAAACAGCATTAGACATACAACAGTCAAATTAAATCTCATCACAAATCTCCGAAATCTTGTAAACAGGAGCTGCACATTGGATTATTATTATTACAAATGAATATGGATACGTAATGCTCTTTCATATACATACATCAAATGACCCCATTCATCTCCTGTTATCTATTTTACAGTCATAAATCTTCCTCGTTGTAATGATCCGGTCCCTTTTCTGATAGGATGGCGCTCAGTCACAAAGTGTCACATTAGCTCTGACAAATTTAAGCAATCCAAACCTTTAATAAAGCTGTCACATTCGTGCGGGGACTTATATCCACTTTTTGAAATAGATTTTAGTCATGTGATTTATGAGTGTAAAAACTGATTGCCTTGGCTTTTTATGACACAAGTGCAATTTATGATACCTGTGACTTCAGTTTCATGAAATTGAATAGGATTTCATTATCATCAGCATGTGACTGGCGAAGTATAAAAACCATTTGAGCATTTTATCTGCTGTTATTTTAAACATATTTATTATGGAATCCTTTAAAATCTGGTACACCCCAGTGAGGTTGAATTCTTAATTCTGATTGGTCAGAAGGCGTTGATTAATTTTCTATAAAAACAGCT